>NW_005843166.1:291913-305854 GCF_000455745.1 Alligator sinensis
GTAAGGTGACAGCATTTCTTTGCAGAAACTGCATCCCTGGTAGGGTGAGGTGGACCAAGGGTCTTTAAAAAAGTAACAGCCAGCTCACTCTTGTCAAAGCTCTGGAACGATTCTCAAGCAGGCATCTACCACCGTGCAGTTCAGGTTCTTACATGCACAGGGAGATTTGTACTTCAAACACTACAATGCAAGGTCCTCTAAATTTGCCTCTAGATTTGGGTATTCAAACACACAGTTCTCAAATTGGAGTCTCACACATGCAACCAAAGAGAATAAGAATACCGAGAAATTTACCATCTAAACCTTTGGCTGGGATTTGATGTGGAGGAGATTTTGATGTGGCACTCAGAAGAGGATCAAGATGTTTCGTCTCCATGGGGACAGAGTCCGGGTTAAAGTCTCCAGAGCAGAACTTTGTCATGTTCTTGCCCAGCATCCCATTCACTTCAGATATTGCTGCAACATACAATATGTTCCATTGCAAAAGTACAACAGTCTAGGCCACATTAATAATACCACCAATACTAAGTGAGTGCTTTTATGTCTCAAAAGACATCTACAATGCTCAGACCAAGAGACGCAAAGAGTATTTAAGAGACTATCCTAGTAACATCCAAATTACCACGATTCCAACATCCTAGTTTCAACAAAAGACCTTCCTGGAAGTCTAGGCAAATTCATCTCTCCATCCATTTGTACCATGTATAGTGGTACAACATTAGCAATCTGCCAGAATTTCTATGGTATTAACATCAGTGAACCAGGGACTGCCTCAGCCAGTTCTTGGAAGCAAGCAGTCTGGACTTGCTGAGCTAAAACACCTTTACTCCTTGTAATTGCTTAACAACCTCCTTAGCTAAAAATGGACTGGAAAGTACTTCCATCATCCTCATCTGATACATCATCCTGTTTCTTTCCATATACAGAACATATAGACCGACTGAAAATCTTTGCCTTTTTTTACATCCTTCCTCAGGACTAAGTAAGAACTCCAGGAAGTGTGCCATAGTGCATGCAAACTCCCAAGTGACTCACCTGCAGACAGCTCTCCTCCAAAGATCACAGCTTTTGCACCTGAGGTTGTCACACAGTAAACCAGAGAATCAAGACGCAAATTGAAGTTGATAAGGGCTGCCTCAATGCCAACTTTTGCCATCCCCAGCCAGAGGCCCACATACTCAGGACGGCTCTCCATGAAGATGGCAATCACGTCACCCAGCTGGTATCCCTGCTGGTAGAAGAAGTTAGCGACTGCATTGGAATATTCATCCAGCCGCTTGAAAGTCCATTTCTCATCAGTGGCTTCATAGACCAGTGCCACTTTGTCAGGGTGCCTTCGGACAACATCCTGGAAGATCTTTGGAACAGTAGTTTTGGCTCGTTGATGCTTTCGCAACTCATATTTGACTCGTAACAGCACTGAGAGGCCACTGCAGCAAGGAGAAGAAAGTCAACTCTAGCAAAAAAAACAAAACAAACCAGCACCCCCCAAAAGGGTTTAACATACAGTCCAATACTGTCTGCCTAATATACAGGCTGATAACGTTTGGCACAATTTTCTACTCTGCCATTTGGGCTAAAAAACTTCTACCTGTCACTAGGGTACACATGAAAGCTGTTTACTGCAGTCAGGAAGCCTAAACCATCAAATTCAGGAGAATCTAAACTTTCAGTTAAATAAAAAGTTTCTTTTTGGCTGACACAGTTCAGCACTTACAGATATAAGCATGGTCCTGAACTTCTACTGCTCCCAACAAGCCTTCTCTTGAAGATTCAAAGTGAAAGTGGCTAGACTATATAGAATTATACAGCTTCTCTAGCAGTATGTGGACAAGCAAAGCAACAGGATGTTTTACTCTACTGGTGCTTGGAAATCTTTCCAGCAGGAAAAGGACTTATTCACACAGCAGTACTTAAGAAGCAAAGGGTCCATGATCCAACACTGAAGGGACAAAGGGGGAGAAAGGGGGAGAAGGGAGGGAGGAGAACAAAGAGAAAAAAAAATCCTCCTTTCAGCAGGGACAAAGGCCTCCAAAGGAAATGGACATCTATTAGTTGCATGCAATACAAAAAGATGGCATTTTAAAGTACAAACCGCAAATAGACCCATGTTAAAAATTCCACCCACCTCCTCCGTCCCACTATTTGGGCACTGCCTTCAATCTCACTCGCATCCATCTCTTCCATCTTTTGTATTAGCATCTAGCTAGCTGGCACCTGCTAAGGTTTTCATGCTTTAGTGCTGGAATCACACAGAGGCCAAGGGAACTGCAGCATTTACAATTCTGGATTTGACTTGGAAATCAAATTCCTAGTGCTAGGCTTTTAGGAACCCTGGATTTGGAGACTCGGCATGTTTTACCAAGGAATCAACGGATATGGTTAAATCCTGCCAGCCATTAAATATCCTTACAAAGTCAGGAAACAAAATATTGCAAAATGCAGTAAGCAGGTCTCTTGGAAATAGATTATATCACAGTGTGAGGCCACACTGCAGACCTCCTCTTTGCAGTTCTCTTTGGGGGAACTAGGAAAGAAGATGCTTCCAACTGAGACAAGGCAACAGATACTAACTGACTTTGTACTAGACCAAGCCTTACTTGCCTTGACACACTTTGTAATGGCCCTGTGCTATTTTTTAAATGTTCATGCTCCCTCAGGATCAGCAGGTTACTTTAGGTATTTTCAGAACTCTAAAAAGGTTTTAAAAAAAAAAAAAGAGATAGTTTCATCGTGTGACATCAACTCATAATGAGGTTTAACAGAACACAGCCAAAGGCTTCCAATATAAAAAATCGTACACAATTGTGAGCGAGCATGCTGTTCCTACTCAGAACAGAACCCTTCAGTGTATCGCTTTTCATATGCATCTTCTTTCCATTCACACCCCCATGCCGCTCCTACCATGGGGTAGAGAGAGGCACTCTCTTGATGTTGCCAAATGAAAACTATGTGGGAAAGAGAGGACAAAATAATGTAGAAATTGCTGGAGGGAACAAACACAAGGAGAGTGCTTGATAAAGATCATCCAAAAGAACATGACTAGGAGTTAATAGATGATCAAGGGGAAAAATAGGTTGAATAACTGCAAAACAGAAAGATCTACTAGATTCTAAATAGGAATCCCAAAGAAAAGGGAACTGTGTTCACCTCTCTGGATACTCAGTATTAGAAAAAAAAGTACTGAAAATATGAGGAATAACCTTGCACTAACCAAGCAGAACAAACTACATTTGACTTAACAGGTCTTTTCCACTTTTTCCAATTGCTATGATTATTTTAAAGCAGGCAGGCTTTAGCAGCTAAATGCATCTTGAAGCAGTTCACACTTAAGAGTAACAAAATATTTCATCATCTGAAACAACCATGAAGTACTCTACATTTGCCATGATTCTTCTGCTGTTTCTTACTTTTACAGATATGTGGTCTCTAATGGGAGATGTTTTATAATTTTTAATATGCAGATAAATACACCATCTTAGCACCAAGATCTCCTGATTTCCTGATGGCAGGAAGCTTGTGACAGTATTTTTTCCATCAGACAGGAAAGAGTTGCAACATATGTGTCTGGATACATTTCCAGAAACATGAAAGGTCATTTAATATCAGCTCTTAAAAAACCCTCATGACTGAGTGCCAAAGACAGGAACCCTGGTCAGCAAAGCTCCAGGGAAGGGGGGAGGGTGCTGTTTTAGAAACAACTTGCTGGCACTTTGTCAGGTTGAGCTGGCCTTTCATGGTGACCCTACACTGAGCTGTGCCAGAGACACAACAGAAGAGCCTTTTCACTGGTTAGCTACACTTCTCAGATTCTTAAAGGGCTTTATTCTCCCCACATTATTTTCTGCCATTATTCCTCACTTGCCACGCAATCAGGAGGAAACAGCCCTTCAAAGCACAGTGAAGCCACAGTAAAGCTAGGCAGTCTCTGGTGATCATAAGAGCCTTAAATCCTTTGGAACAAAGGGAACCCCTCACAGTAGCCTAAGAGAGACAGAACTGAAATACTAAGGACAGAATCCCAGGAGGTAAGATAGGCAGTAGACTCCAAGGTATTATATGCAATAAAACATAAAAAAACCCCTATAATTTTAATATTAACCTACTGTAGTTTTCACTTTAGGAGGAACAACAACATGCTTCGCTTCTGTAACAAGCTTTACTCACCCCTTGTTAAATTGCACAATAAGGCCATCTCCTTAGTGTAAGTTCTTATTCTGTGAACCATAAATATTCAGCTGTTCCTACAAAAATTGCACCATTCAAACCACAATGTGTAATCAAAAGAGCTTTAGATTCAGAAAAAACCCTGACACCATTAAATTGGCACAAAGCCAGTTTACTATAACCTCTGATTCCATGCCCTTTCACACCATTTCTGAAATGTGAAATCTATCCCCCTTCCTGCTAAGTCTAAAACAGGTCCTGAAGAGACATTCCCAACAGTCTAGGTTATAACCCCCTCCAGGGTTGTTAGGGCATGCTGTTGGAGCCGAAATAAATGCAGGTTCGTTTTTAATGGTGAAAAGCTATTTTACAGAAACAAACGAAAAAAAGCACATTATGGCACAAGAGGAAGGTCCACAAGGCAATACTTACAAGAGATCTCTCAGAGCAGTCTTAAAGATGATACGAAGAAACCTCCACCCTCCACTGCCAATGTAAATGCCCAGTGTGGCTGCCAGACTCCATGACCAGGGCACACCAAAAAATCTCATTAGCCCAAGAGAGCCCAGAGAAGCAGTATAAACCCCAACCATGCGCATCTAAGGAGGGAGAGAGATTTCAGAATCATCAGAGCCAAGCAGTCAACTCTGACCCCTTCGTGACCACCAGCAACAGGCAAGACACACATCCTAGCACTACTGAAACCAGCAGGAGCCACTGTTGTGCTCGCAGGACTCGCAGTTATAAAAAAAAGTTTAATGACTATCTGTCAAAACAGCAAAGCACAGGGAACAGGACTCTTTCAAATTAATTTCTGCAACGCTCAGTAACACATTTGGATTTATGATTTTTCTAGCCATTGTACATGTCAAAATGTAAAACCACGAGCCAGACTTGAAGTAGTTCTCTAAACCAACCAAACTTCCTCAGCCTGAAGAAGGGCATTTGAACCTGAAAGCTTGCAAAGAAGAATTTTTCCAACTATTGTGGTTGGTCTAATAAAAAAGAGTGGATTTACCCAAAGAACCTGGTCTGCCCTAGACAATGAGGAGGAGTTCTCAGACCCTGGACTAGGATCATACACCGCAAGGGCTGGACAAGACCTCAGGAGGGCACATCTAGTCCAACCCCCTGCTCAAAGCAGGATCAACCCCAATTAGATAGTCCCAGCCAGGACTTTGTCCAGCCAGGCCTTGAAAACCTTCAAGGATGGAGATTCCCCCACCTCTCTGGGTAACCTGCTCCAGTGTTTTACCACCCTCCTGTGGGAGTTTTTCCCCAATATCCAACCTAAACCTCCCTGGCTGCTACTGGAGAGGACAGCAGGCTGATCGCTGTGACTAGAACACCACGACAAGCCCCAATCCCTCGCTTTGTTTTCAGCAGTTCGTGAGAAACAGGTCGCAGGTGTGGATGTGGGGCCGGGCCGGGAAGGGGAAGCATCCCCCGGGGCAGCACGGGACCAGGCACCGTCTGCCTTAGATGCACCGCGGCGTAGGTGAGCTCTGCAGCCCCTCCGGCTGCTGCATTTGTCCCAAGAGACCCGGCAGGTCGCTCGACGGCCCCTGCCCCTTATCCCGGGACGAGCCCCCAGCAGGTCCGCGGGGAAAGCCGCGCTCTCAGCCTGACCCCGCGGGGAGCGAAGGCGGTAGGCGCCCGGCACCCGCCCCTCACTGAGCCCGGCACCGAGGGTGACGTGTGCACGCACCGACCCCGAGCCAAGGGCAGCGGCAGCTCCCCGCGCGCCTCGGCCCCCGCCCCCGCCCGCCGCTACCTTGTCAGCTGCAGAGTGTCCTGCGCGCGGGCCGCCCACCCCGGAAGTAGCGTCAGGCAGGGGGCGGGCCGAGCAGGCTCCGCCTCCCGCCGGGGCTGGAACCAGCGAGAACGCCAGGCCAGACAGGCCGGAACATAGAGAGCCCGAGGCTAGAGCGGCCGCGCTCAGGTCCGCCGGCAGGAGGCGGTGTGGAGCCGTGGGCAGGGTCTGAGGCGGAAGTAGGCGGAGCTGTTGGTAGAGCGAGGGGGTGTGGTTTATTGGACCCACTAGACCAGGGGTCCGCAACCTCCGGTACGCCTGTTGTGTGTGGTGCACAAGGGTATTTTGGTCGGCACACCACCGCCAGCCCGGGCTCTAAGCAGCTGCTGCCAGCCACGAAGCCCAGGCTGCTCCCAGCAGGTGGCTGAGAGGCTGCAAGCCCCGCTGCAAGCGGACCCGGCTCTGTGGGCCGGCTGCAGCCGGGAGGCTGCAAACACCTGCTCCGGGCTCGGACGTGTTGGCATTCCGGCACCTTCTCAGGTAGACAGTGTGGGTTTTTTCAGCAGCACTCCAGCCAAAAATCATTGCCTACCCCTGCACTGGACCGTTGCAAAAAAATGTCCTTATTTGCAAGCTTTTGGGCTCGTGTGCCCTTCTTCGGGCAAAGGAGAATGCAATGCCTGGGGAAGGGTGCGTGAGCCAGAAAGCTTGCAAATACTTTTTTTTGGCAACTATCTAGCGGGTTTAATAAAAGATATCTCCTCTACCAGGAGTTGTGACTGCTTTTTGCAGTTGCAAAGAGTGCATCTAGCTGCCTTTCTGCCCTGGTGCAGCAGTGACATAAGAAACTATTGTGTGACATCACACCCTGTCGCATGTCTTTGCTTTCTTAGCATCACACTGATCAATTGTGGATCTATGTACAACAATATTACAGATTCATGTCTTGATTTACTACTATATATGAATATTCTTTTATGTTGGTGGGCTCTATTTTTAATATAATATTTGTAGTTTGATTACTTTGTTCGAACTTATTTATATTATGGTTGTATGTGTGTTGTGTCATTTTCAGGAGCGTGGCATTTAGCCACAATTCTTAATAAATGGAATTGAACTGGTGCCACACTGCGTTATCAGGAAGGTGTGATGCCACCATGCCATGACGTCTTGCTGCATCCAGTCTAGGCACTGCTACGAAGCCCACAGTTCCCCTGGTTCTGTAGACGAGAAAAGGGCTTGTGCCCGGGGCAACTGGTTTGAAAGCAGGTTCCCGGAGATGGCTGCATTTGTAGTGCAAGCAGTGCCAGAGTACTGTCTCTGGGACTTTCCTTCAGTCCCATGGGTACTACTGTGTTTCACAGCATGTATCGCTACCAAGTTAGCAAAAAAACAGGATTTAAACAGGCTGCATCACTTGCCGCAGAGCTGTATGTTTGTGTACCTACTCAGTTCTTCGAAATAATTTTATAGGTAAAAGGGTCTGAGAGAACGTGCAACAAATTAAAGCATTGACAACAACTCAAGTGTCCAGCTTGTGTTATCTGGTCACATTCCCACATCTGCTTCTAAAAGACTTAGTGTTATAACATTTATGTTCAGAGAGGCTGTTTAGTCTTGGTTGCCAGGAACAGTTCATGCAAAATGAGCAGTGTATAGACAAGAAGCTCTTCAGGTTCCTTCTTCCTCTCTACTGGGTCACAAACTGTAAAATGGTTTCCAGCAGTTACTGAGCCCTTTGGATTTCCAGCAGCACTTTGCAAACTCCTACATCTTTTTTTTCTAATATATTCCTAAAGTATTTTTATGTCCTTATGCAACCCTGACTATTGTCTTCACTCCTTTCTGTTCAAAATTAAATTTGTTCCAAACAGATGATGCTGACCTTTCCCATAGTTCTGTTTCTACACGTTCATTTATGAGACATCTGGCATTATACCATCCTAATGAGAAAAAAAAAAGTTTTATATTTCTGCAAGTCCCACATGTTTGATTCAGAGAAGCAGTTTGAGAGGCACATACTCTGTGAGAAATACAGCAACATCATTGAGCTGCATTCCATTGTTCTTGCATCCTATGTGACTTCAAGTAAACTATGATATGGTGGATGCACCCCTCATTTGGGCACTATTCTGTGTAAGTTGTAGTATCTGTGAATATGTAGGAAGTATAATGTGCGTGCATTAAACAATGTTTCAAAATACTTATTTTGATTTATCCATCAAACACTGGGTTGATTTTCCTGCCAAAGTTACTGATATCACAAGAGCCTGAAGCACTCTGTTCTGCATTCCTTCCTCTGTATTAGGCTTATCTGAATATGAGGTTTTGCAGATCACTGTAAAAGAACAGATTTTCCAGTAATTCAGGCTTCATTCCCCAGTATCCCCAGTTACAGAGTATATGTTGTAGCAAGGTTCCCATTCTCTCCTGCTTTTTGGCAATAATCATCAATGTTCCCTCCAAGCTGTGCATGTGTACGGCCATGCACAATTAAAAATCTTGCCACGCACTAACTTATTAATGCCGTGCACCCGTCCAGAGAGGAGCTGGGTGCAGAGAGTGGTAGAGGCACCAGGGCCAGCGTGGGACATTTACCAGAGGTAAGCTCAAGCAGCGGCTTCTCCCCAAAGTGAGGTGGGGTTGGGGATGGGGGCTGGGGCTGGGGCAGAGCGCGTCCTTGCTCCCCAAGGCAAGGCGGGGACGGGGGCTGGAGCTCAGGGCTGGCGCCGGGCAACTACTCCTCTCCCCAGCCATAGATCCTCCAAGAAAGGGAGAGAGAAGCTCTCTAAGACTAATAGCAGTCGCTCCTTGCAGACCAAATATGTCCCAAGTGTCTTCTCTGCAGCAGCTCCTCCATGGGTATCCCTGCCACCCCAAATTAAAATCATCTGAGATCAAAGAGAAGATTTGCTGTGCTGCAATCAGAGGCTCAAGTGAGGTTTGCATAATGCAGGTGGGGAGAGACTGCAGGACTCCAGGGATCTGCTCTGCTCCCCAGTCCCGACGCCATGTGCCTCCTCGCTCCCCAAGGCAAGGTGAGGTGGGAGCTGGGGGCTTGTTCATTTAGGAATCACACAAAGTCTGTTATCTTCTCGCTCTCAAAATTGGGAAATAGTCCTGTTCCATGGAAACGGGTTAGCTGTATTTATGTCCATCCATCCATCCATCCATAACCTGCCATAACAAGGGAAAGGTGACCGGAAAAGACATTTGCACCCCACACACATTTCCCTTAATTAGATAAATTTACGAAAATGTAAATGATCACACCTTTAAAAAAAACATACGCATAGACTAAAATTATAAATGAAAATCTTTTATTAGCTTAGGTGAATACAGGAATACCACCAAAAAGCTTCTGAATAGTAGCCAAGAGCAAATACTGCCTGAGAATACCAGCCATGGTTCTGAATAACAGTGTGCACCGAAAGGAGGAGGTGGGACCAAAGTGGCATGCTCACAGACTGAAGCAGCGTGCTCACAGATTGCTACACCTTAGAGGGAACATTGATAATCATCAGTGAACCTGCTTTACCACCAGCAAATTATCAGAATTTGTAATCATGGTAGGTCTTGCTGAATACCTGTTATAGTTTATTAGCTATTCTGGATAGTTAAGCAGCAGCCCCTGCATAATGCAGGTGGGGAGAGACTGCAGGACTCCAGGGATCTGCTCTGCTCCCCAGTCCCGACGCCATGTGCCTCCTCGCTCCCCAAGGCAAGGTGAGGTGGGAGCTGGGGGCTTGTTCATTTAGGAATCACACAAAGTCTGTTATCTTCTCGCTCTCAAAATTGGGAAATAGTCCTGTTCCATGGAAACGGGTTAGCTGTATTTATGTCCATCCATCCATCCATCCATAACCTGCCATAACAAGGGAAAGGTGACCGGAAAAGACATTTGCACCCCACACACATTTCCCTTAATTAGATAAATTTACGAAAATGTAAATGATCACACCTTTAAAAAAAACATACGCATAGACTAAAATTATAAATGAAAATCTTTTATTAGCTTAGGTGAATACAGGAATACCACCAAAAAGCTTCTGAATAGTAGCCAAGAGCAAATACTGCCTGAGAATACCAGCCATGGTTCTGAATAACAGTGTGCACCGAAAGGAGGAGGTGGGACCAAAGTGGCATGCTCACAGACTGAAGCAGCGTGCTCACAGATTGCTACACCTTAGAGGGAACATTGATAATCATCAGTGAACCTGCTTTACCACCAGCAAATTATCAGAATTTGTAATCATGGTAGGTCTTGCTGAATACCTGTTATAGTTTATTAGCTATTCTGGATAGTTAAGCAGCAGCCACTATATCAGTTTTAAAAGATTAAAGATGACTTTGCAGAGTTTGAGTCCTCAGTTTATTAATAGCTCAGTAGATGAAATACAACAGACAGATTATTGGATTTACTATAAACTCAACCAACCCTTCAACCTAGTAGCAAGACTGAAGCATTATCTTCAGTTTTATGATGCAGACAACATACAGAAGGAAAGGTTCTAATGACAAACACCTGTAGGCAAACTTCATGAGCCACACAAAAAGACAGACTCTGAAGAAACTGCACAAGATTTCCTTCGCACTGAGTTTCCAAATACCAGAATGGAACTGTGCCTTGCAAAACCTCCAAAATGGATTAATTATTTAACTAACAGTATCAACCTGAATGCCTAGCCTTAGCTATGGCTTCCCTTTTTACTGGGAAGATCCTGATTGTAAACAACAAGGACTGTGATGAGCTGGACACAGAGCATGAACTTCGTCGAAGGTTGGAAAACAAAGTGATGCTGCTTTATTTTGGATCTGGTGAATGTCCTCGATGCCAGGAATTCTCTCCGGTCCTCAAAGATTTCTTTGTGAGACTCACTGATGAGTTCTATGTGGAAAGAGCTTCCCAGCTGGTCCTGGTGTATGTCTCTCAGGATGAAACAGAGAAAAAACAAGAAAAGTTCCTGAAGACCATGCCAAAAAGATGGCTGTCCCTGCCTTTCCAGGATGAGTTTAAAAGGTAAGAGCTTGATAAAGCAATAAGATAGTAATAAGTACCCTTCTGAATTTTTTTTCCAGATGCTGTTATTTCTTCCAAACTTTTAAATATTTCTATTATTATCCAAAGCCTCGCATTACAGCATCAGTGTGTCATAAAGTCTGGTACAGGGCAAGTTATTCCTGTATGCATTATCAAACTACTCCAGGGTGTGTGTTAACTATATTAAGTGAACACAGATATTCCCTGTCTTGGATCCTATAATGTAACCAAGCATAGTTAACACTGCAGATACATAGATGACAGCAGTACTTTGTGCTTCTCTCTCAGAAGGTAGGTCATCTTTTTTTCTATTTATAGATGGAGAAACTGAGGTCTGGAAAAGGAAATGACTTGCCCAAGGCCTTGCAGGGATAGAGTCTTGCTGATAGAGTCAGAAAAAAATCAGAATTTTGAGTTCTGACTCCCAGTCTTAATATTAGTCCATCACACCCACCTTTTCCTCACAAAGCTGAGGCTTTGATCTCATCATAACTTATTTTAAACATGTACTTGGTGGATATGTATCAACTGGCTTCATGAAAGAAGTTATTTCTAAGGATTTTTTGAACAAAACAAGACCAGCTCCTACAGAGTAGTGGGGACAGTCATAAGGGAAAGACTAGAAAACACCAGAGTGCAATGAGGAAAGTGCAGGAAAAGCAAAGGCAACAGGAAAAGATCTGAACAGATCACCACCAGTGCTGTCTACAACACAGACCATTCTGGGTGAAAGGCAGCATGTCCAGATATCTGAGCAGAGGACCTGGGATCTCTTCTCATCTTCCACTGGCACGCTGGTTGAGAATTGCCCTTACAGACTCCTGTTTATTTCTTGTTCTTAAAAGGATCCAACAAAGAGATTGTCCCTATAGGCTGTAAGAAAGACATGAGAAAAACGTTATGGAAGCACTTGGCAACAGTCCTCCAAATTCTCATGTCACACCAAAGGGAAAAAAGCTGCAAGTTACTGTGACTTCATTAATATAAAATAAGCAGTAATTAAATGGCATGACTGTTCCTTTGGACTAAGTACAGACAGTCAAAAAGCCCAAGGCTGAATTGATTCAGTCTTTGCAGGTTAGTCTAGGCTGCAAAGATTGAACTAATAAGCAATTGAACAGATATTTATTTGTGATTCAGGAAATGTGGCCACATGCCTACAGTGGCTCAAACCAGAAGCCAGGGGGTGCTAGAGCATGGCTCTCTGGCAGGTAACCAGCATGGGCTGTGTGTTCACTTCCTCTTCCTGCTGCCCCCAAGGTCTCTTGGATTTGCAGTTCACAGTCACAGCAGCAGAACTCCGCAGGGTTGCTCATCACTTCCTCTTCCTGCTTCCAGGATTTGTAGTCCACAGTTGCAGCCAGCAGTAAGTAATCCGGCAGGGCAGGGCAGGGCAGCTCTGTACTCAGGGAACAGTGAGTTTAACCCCCAGCCCTAGACCCCAGCAAGGGTTTCCCGGGGCGAGGGAAGGCAGTGAGCTGGCCAGTGAACCAGCCTTCACTGCTCCAGCTAGGGAGCAGAGGGGCAGGGCCAGCCCTGCTCTCTGGAGCAGACAGCACAGCCCAGTCCAGGGCTGCAAAGCATGCTGGGATGCTGGAGGACTCTGATTTAACTTGTACCAGGAACGGGTCTGCGACAGAAGTTTCATAAACCGGTTTGGCCTAAATCAGTTAAGTCTGGTACTACATTCAACCAGCTTTATCTTAACCCAGTTTCAGCTATTCTGAAACTGGTTTATGTGCACTGAACTTCTGTTCTGTTACAGGTTTAAACTAGTTTCTGATCACTTACACTGGTTTATACGTAACTTCTGTCCCTAGCCTTGATGATTAATCAGAGTATGATACAGCTTCAAAGCTTCTTACTAGTATTTATGAGTTCATTCTTCCCTTGGAGGTGAGCTGAAGTATTCCTTCCTCTTTTACAGGCACAGGCGGGGAAGTGCTCTGTTAAGGCCAGAGCCTTCTCTGTGAGAATCATTTTCAAAGTCAGGACTAGCAGGCAGGATTCCTAACTTAGCTTCTGTTTCTCAGGCTGTTCCCATGCTGCCTTCCAGTGGTAAGGACTGTTTCACTTCAGAGCAAATCCATGTCCTTTTTTAAGGAAAATTTGTTGTGTCTCATTTGTGAGTCATTCAAGAACCACATGTGGCCCTACTACCAGCAAACATCCTCCACCCCCGCCTGGGGCTTCAGATCTTTTGGCAGGCATCCTGTGTGCAGGCCCAAGCCTGGAAGCTTGGGGTTTAGATGCCCCTGATTTTCACTTGCCCTCAACCATATGGCCACAGGAGCAAGCTAGGGAGAAGTCTCCCATTTCCATAAAGGTGGTTTATAGCCGAGATCTTCCCACTGTAAGTGAAAGTGCTAACTGCATTACCTCAGCCAGTGTACTACCCCCTGCCACGTTTGTGGTTTTCCCTAGCCATCAGGAAAACCACCTTAGTAGTCATGGTATTTCCCCTGCCAGGTAAGCAACTGCATGTCCTACAACTGACCACCACCAACAGGTCTGGAAATCCAGCCCGCAGCCTGCAGTAGGAAAGGCAGCAGTTGTACCTAAAGAGGGCTCTGGTGGGTGGCATGTAGTCTTTAGCACCTTGTCTAAAAAGCTCTGGGCTTTGTGATTTAAACTTTCTGATTTTGGTTTCCAGGGAGCTGGAGTCAATGTTTGTTGTGTGTGACATGCCTGTAGTGGTGGTACTGAAGCCCAATGGAGAAGTGATTTCTGGGAATGCTGTGGAGGAAATCAAGTGTCTGGGTCCTGCCTGTTTCAAGAATTGGGAGGAAGCTGCTGACCTGATCAACAGGAATTTTCTCCTGGCAGAGGATTTTGATGACATGTCCCTGAGAAGCATCACTGACCCCATCCGCCGCCTCAAGTACAAGCTGGACAAGAAGATGAAGAAAGAAGAGAGGGAAAATGAAGAGGAAGATGCTATGTCCTGATCACTGGCGATGCATAGGGGGTACACGCAGGT
>NW_005843167.1:0-16278 GCF_000455745.1 Alligator sinensis
AGTGCCCCAGGGGTCAGTCCTGAGGCCAGTTCTATTCAATATCTTTATTAATGATCTGGAAGATAGCATAGAGTGCACCCTCAGCAAGTTCATGAATGACACCAAGCTGTGGGGAGTAGTAGATACGCTGGAGGGTAGGGCTAGGATTCAGAGTAACCTAGACAGATTGGAGGATTGGGCCAAAAGGAATCTCATGAGGTTCAACAAGGACAAGTGCAAAGTCCTGCACTTAGGATGGAACAATCCCATGCACTGCTACAGCCCAGGGACGGACTGGCTGGGCAGCAGCTCTGCAGAAAAGGACCTGGGGTTACTGAGCTGTATTAGTAAGTGTTGCCAGCAGATCTAGGGAAGTAATTATTCTGCTCTATTCTGTACTGGTGAGGCCACATCTGGAGTAGTGTGTCTAGTTTTGGGCCCCCCACTATAGAAAAGATGTGGACATGTTGGAAAGAGTCCAGTGGAGGGCAACAAAAATGGCTTGGGGACTAGAGCACATGACTTACGAGGAAAGGCTGAGGGAACTGGGTTTATTTAGTCTAAAGAAGAAAAGACAGAGGGGATTTGATAGCAGTTTTCAACTACCTGAAGGGTGGTTCTAATGAGGATGGAGGTAGATTGTTCTTGGTGGTAGATGACAGAACAAGGAGCAGCAAGGAAAGTTTAGGTTGGATATTAGGAAAAACTCTCACTAGGAAGGATAATGAAGCACTAGAACAAGTTACCTAGAGGGGTGGTGCAATCTCCATCCTTGGGAGGTTTTTTAGGCCCAGGTTGACAAAGCCCTAGCTGGAATCTAGTTGGGGCTGGTCCTGCTTTGAGCAGAAGGTTCGATTCACTCACTAGCTGGCCTTCTGAGGTCCCTTCCAACCCTAATTTTCTATGATTAAGTTGCACTGCATTTGATCACAGCTCTCAACTGTCTTTTCTGCCTTAATTTTAAAATGTAGCATATTTCTTCCTTGTTGCTCAGTGCTAAAGCTGGCATCGTTTACCATAAAAGCTTGTTGAAAAAGGGTGTTTTGCTGAAACAACTGTTTTTATCAAACCAGGTCCCCACCCCGCCCCCTCCCCTTTTTTTCCTGTCTTGAATGAAAACACAAATATAAGAGGAAAAATGTTTCCCCTTTAGATATGGAAAAAAAATCTGCTTCTTCCCCTTTACACATTAGGATAAATTAAAAAAAAAAAAAAAATCTCTCTCTTCTCTTTCCAGGCCAATTATTTTTTTTTCTTCTGATCAAATAATGCTTAGTAGTTCCAAAAAAGCTAAATATTTTGTTTGAATTTCTGTGAAAAGACTTCCTGGTTTCTAAGGCATCACCATTTAGGCAAAGTAAGGGATTCCCCATTTTGGTTTTAGTGAGGGACCTGCACTGGAGGAGGTATGTAGTAGTTTCACTCCAATGTGACACAAGGCTAGAATAGCCCTTGATCTGGTGCAGCCTGGTCTCCTCTGTATGAACAACCAAAGTAGAGTTGTTATGCCAACTCATTTCTGTGTCTTCGGGATGCCTCAGGCACTTGACTATGTTTGCTGAAATCATACCTATGCTTAGTAATTGCATCTTGCTCCTGAGTGCATGCAGGGGGTGGGATAGTATATGCGAGTTATGGCAAGAATCACTTAACCTTCCCCTTCCTTTGCCTACTGGTGGAGGCACAACACGTACCTTGGTCCAAGACGGAAAATCTAGCAAACCATTGCACCTGATAGAAAATGTAGTACAGCTGGGGGTGCCCAGTCCACAGGAATGATGAGAACTGAAATGACCATCCCACAAGACAATGCTATCCCAGGGGTAGATGCATATTCAATTGATGTTTCATTTGGGTTTGGCCCATTTTTCCCCAACTCCCCTTCTAATAAAATATTTTATTTTGACTTTTCCTGGTGAAAAATCAAAAAGTATTGGCGTTATCCACCTTTTTTTCCCCCCTAAGGAAACTTCTGTTTAGCAGAAAGAGCATTTTCCACAGGAGGGAACATAAACAGAAAGTTCTCAACCAGTTCCAAAACCAAAGAAACAAATAAAAGTATAGGGAACAGGTAGAACATAGCAAATCTCTTTATGATACCAGACTTCAGTCTGTCCTTTGTGCAATTTCTCCTTCTGCACAGCAGATGCTCCCACATTTGTAAAGCAAAGACCCTAAACCCCATCAGGATGATGCAACTGCATTGCAACGACCATGGTGGGGAATAGCAAAAACTGCAATGATTTTTATGGAAATCTCCACTGACAAAGCAGCTTCGTGTCCAGAAGCTCGGAGCTATGCAGCACCCCCCTCCCTTTTCCCTAAATAAACATTCTCCAAAGCTCCAGCTGAGCCCTCTTAGCCTGCAGCTATGCAGCCCACTTATGGGAGGATTTGAAAAGGCATAAGGAAATAATATAGTATTCTGCCAATAAGTACCTCCTGGCTAGACATGCTTTCTGTTGCTGAGAAGGTCCCTCATCATCACACTGGAATCTCTTCCTTTCAATATTAAAAACAGGCTGGCCACAGTTACTATCACTGTCTATTAATAGCACTGTTTCCTCTTTAGACATATGGATAATAATTCCAAAGACAATATTCCTCATAAATAGAGGGTGGTGCTTTTTTGTTTCCCAAAGCAAAAACTAAATAAATAGAGGAGGGGCAAGGTGTTGGGGAGAGGCACCTGAAGCTTCCAACATGAGAAAAAGTGTCCTAGGTTGATTGCAAATGCTTAATCAAATCAATCAGATCCCCCAAAGTCTACCTATAACCAAAAACAGTCAGGAGAAATAAGAGCTTCAAAAGACAAGTCTTGAGGGGAAACTGGAAAAAAACACTATCAAACCCTTGAAAGAGGAACTTATAGGAAGTTCCTCACCCAAAAGATACAGAACAGTATCCCTAGATGTAACAAAGTCTAGATACATAGTTTTTGGTAAGGAAGTTTCCTTACATGCCAAACAGTGCAAGTCTGCTAAAGGGAAACTTCCTAAATTGCTTTCTTACCAGAGCAAAGGACAAAGCTGGCACTGAAATATGAGAATGCATATTCTTTCACTCTCAGCTGAGGCACACAGTCCCAGGCCCCAGATGCATCTGCAGGAATTTGTTTCAAATGCCCCAACCAAAACTTGGGCTGTTTTAGGGCACAAACCTGTTCTTCCCACTCATATGACTATAGGCTGAAAAAGGTACTGTTTGCAGGATTCATCTACATGTTCATTAATGTGCTTTTGCTACTGTGCATTAAATTTAGTACCTCTAATGTGAGGTACTAACTAAATGCACATTAGGCTAATGCACAATAGCGAAAGCACACACTTTAACGCACAGTAGCCTAACTTTACTGTGCATTAGCGTATTAGCACAGTTTTTACTGTGATGCTATAATGCGCAGTAAAACAGGCTACTGCTCATTACAGTGCATGTGTAGATGCACCCACAGGATCCTAATTCAAGCAATGCCACCTTCTAGTTTTAATACCTGGCTAAAAAACACTCAGACCAATAGCTAAAAGAGCCAGAGAGCCCTCTTCCTGAGGCAGACCTGATTACTGAACACTGTCAAGTGTATCAACTAATAGTAATTATCAATAGACATCTAGATTGCAAGGGTGTAGGAAACATGCTTCTAGTTTGTGACAAACAGGAGTTTAAGACCAGAACAGTGGGAGACAACTTGTATCAGGGTATCCCCTGCAGGTCCTATCACCTGCTATATGCAGTCCTATATATGCTTCATCCTGCAGATGACTTAGTATAACCTTGAAAAGGCTGGATATGTAAGGAGATGCTCAACCTTCAGACTGAAACCAAGCAGGCAGGTGCTCAGCAGATAGCAGTCTGCCTGGCTGGGAGACAGAGCCAGATGCACCTGATATCAGTTAATAATGGAGAAGCCATGAAAAGGGGTTTTTAAAAAAATCCAGAAAGGAGCACAGGGAGGAGAGGACAGAAGTGCTGGTGACAAGCAGTGGCAGAAAGACCCCTCTCCTATGGCCTGAAGGAAGGTAAGTTCTGAGCTGTTCACTTGCTTGCTTGTTTGCTTACCCTGGTTTAGGTTGATTTGTTTATTGGGACTGTGAAGCCTCTCAGAGGGGGAAAAAAAAACTGGTTTTGAAGGCCTGGATAGAACTGACTGACTTAGCCAAGGAAGCTGAAAGAGTGACCCACTTACACCCTTGTGCATCTTAGAGTTGCCAAGTCACTGTGACACATCTGTTTCTCAAAATACATCTGTTTCCGCTGTTGTTTGCCGCTGTATGTCCATGTTTCACTTTTTGGGGAAGGGGCAGGAAGGCAGATATGAAGATTAGATTATGGCCACTATGATCTCAGAACTAAGCAGAAGTAAAAGTGACCTTGCTCATCCTAAATGGATTGGGATTTGTTCATTTTATCATGACTGAGAGCACAAATGCCAACATTTCCAATACACTTCTTAAAATCTGAAGGGCGTCAAAACTGAAGTTTTTAAATGTTATCTACTTTTTGTGTAATAACTAAGACAGTTGAAAGCTAATCTCCTGTGGACTCCCACTACACTAAAAGCACTTAAACCCTCACTGTGAGCAAACAAAATAAATTATTTTCCAAACCTTATCCTGTGTTTGGTTACACTCAGACATACTGCAACTCACAGAGTGCATCCTTCCTACACGGACACTGTGAAAGTCACAAAAATGTTCCAGGAGTCCTCTTACAGTCAAAAATAGGTTTACTGGAATGTCTTTAGTTGCAGCTGTAAGCAGCAATACTGAAAACACTGAGCTTGTGCATCTCCATGACAGTACAGAACATTTCTTTGTTTGCAAAACCTAATTTTTTAAACATGAGAAAGTAGCATCCTTGCAATTATTTACAGAATGGTTAGACTGCCTCTAATGTAGTTCTCTTTACATACGTTCCCCCTCCTTCACTTTGATGAAACAACTGAGCTCCCTACTTTCAGCAACTGGCAGTAGGAAACTGCTTAAATTATAAATAACATCATTATTCCTTAGCTATATATACAAATAAAATGCATTGGCAAGTAGCTAGTTTCACACTGGGAATCCTGGAATACAGCAAAAAGTGTTTGGGGTTTTTAAACTTTAGGTTATAAAAATCAACAGTAGCATGTATTAGACCCAAAAAAGGTCATTTGGCAGTTCTCAAAATGCCCTTGTCAAAACTGGCTACTTGCCTCTTTTCCCTTCTTGAAAAAGAACACTTCAAAGCTATATACATATGTTTCATTTAAATTACACAGCAGTTTGTTTTTATCATCCCAAAGCTGCTTCCATTGAGATCTCCAGCCACCAAGTCAATTGTGGTATTTCAGGACTATGGGTACTGAAAGACACAATGAAACAAGTTTGTTAGAGAATATTTACAAACCTAACATCATTCATTGTCAAAGTCAGAGAGAATAAAAACAGTGTTCCTTAGTTAATCAAGGAATTTGCAAGTGAAAATTAGTTTCCTTATTCAGATTGCTTAAGTTAGCATCCTGTGTAAATTCTAGGCAGGAGACAGTAGTTCTTGCCATTTTTATCTACGTCCAACTCCCCAAAACAAACCAGATGGGACTTTCCATCAGTGTCTCTCCAGCCAGCATTCCAGCTGTTGGCTCTGCTCTCATGTCCCACATGTGCATGTTAGCCGGATAAGATGGTCCAAAAGGATAACAGGTTTTTGCTCACTGTCAGAAAGGGGCTCGGTATAAAGGTACATCTGTACCACTGTTCCTAACTCCAAGACCAATGTGGACTTTTGGAAGCTTCTTACAAATAACCATGCCACCCAACCCAAGGGTGGAGTGACTTTCCTGCCTTTAAGAACTATCCAATCATTATTTGTACTACCACAGTCCCCCTAAGGGTCCCCAATGTATTAGGAGTGGTCTGATCTTTGGGGCTTTCTTTCTAAAAATTGTACCTCCTTCTTAGTGCCTTTTTCTTGTCTAGCTTGCCAAAAAGTCATGAAAAAGGTCTGTGGGACAGGTGGGAAAGGAGCCCATCTCCAAGCCCCACTCAACTGGCCAAGCCTCCCTGCCAGAGATTATTTATATAAAACACCTTTTAAAAATAGATTCACACTAGGATGGACAAATTAAAACAAGTTACAGATTTTTCAACAACATTTGGAGAGAAAGATGGAGAACTCCAAAGGTCTCGGGTACTAACCCCACTCTTCAAACAAGCCAATCAGGAGGGAATAATTTCTCATTAACACAGGGCAGACCTCTTTCTGGCAAAGCGTAACATCACATGCATCTGTTTCTTTCCTCCCTGGTTATGGTTCTTAAATGAGCTGTTTAAATGAGAAATGATTCCCCTCTATATTCTTATAAATCTTGTGTAGAAGGGACAAAGCACAGGCTAAAGAAGCCTCTTGCCCAAATACTGGCTGCATGTCACAAACCTCCTTTAAAAAGGGAAGGACTTGAAGATTACTGGTGACTTCCCTTAGCAGCTGCCAATCAGGACCCAAGTTAACGAGTGTGAATTTTACAGAAAATAAAAGTATTTTCAAATGTGAAAAGACCCAGATACTCAGGGAAGAGTTGCTGATACTCACTGATTATGACTAGCAAAAGGACAACAGCAGCCAGACCAATGATGGCCTTCATCTGTAAGAGAAGCACAAATAAGCACAAGGGTTAACTTCTTCACATGAGACAGCTCTTCAGTTTGTCATAAATTAAAGTTTTCTGTTTTCCATGCATCACCTCTAGATGCTTTACCTGAGTGGTTTTTTTCCTATTTATATTTGAGGCAAGGTAAATGTTCTCGTTACAAAGAATACTGATGGAAAATAAAACGGTCTTTCTGCAGCAAGCTTCCTTGACAACACTACCTACCCCAGCTCTGTTTTTCCTTGGTTTAGAAGGCAGGCAAGCAGAGAAGAGCTTGGGACAAGGGAAGAAATTCAACAATATTGCTACAATAAAAATACTTATAGGTGTGACCACACCACCTTTCAATAAGGCACTAAAAATGTAGACTAGTTTCCCAGCACCAAGGTATTCAAACCTAGGTGCCCAAAGTAAGACTTGCCCAAATGCAAGTAGCTCAGTTTCCAAAGGTCTGAGAAAACTGGCTTGAGTTTAATGCCCACTTGATGTTCTTTGAGTCAATATTACCCTTGGAACCAAATCTTCTGCAGAGGGTTAAACCTGGGGTACTTCCCTGCAGTCCATCTTTTGCAGCAGAGATGGTGACACTGATGACTATCTGATCTGCAGTCAGGAATAGAGGCTACTGTTCATGTTCAAGAAACATAAGCAATGGGTAAATATAACCATTTGGGTAAGAACCGCCAATGTCTGCACTGCACAAAAGAAACCAGGACTAAAAGATCCACAATAAACCTGGAGATGTAGAAATGCTGCCAGATATTGGAATGCACAGCACTGTCGTCATTAACTGATAGAGCAGCCAGCCCAGACTGACAAAATCCACGTCTATGGGATATTCATGGGCCAAGGGTGTGTTTTATTAATTAAATATTTAAAATAGTTTCCAAGGACTCTGCACTGTATTGGAATCTCTTCACACAGCAGATGAGTACTAAGCCACTGAGACTTGGAAAAAGAAAACCTGGGAAATAGTCAAGGAACACTAAAAGTCTTGAGAGGCCCCAGAAGGCAAAGCAGCCCAAATACCACCATATACCATACAAATTTCACATTAACTCCTTTAATAAAACTGACTTACAGTTGAAAAAGTAGAGTATATGTGCTGGCTTGGGCTTTAAAAAAAAAAAAAAAAGCTCCAGAGTTGTTGCAGGTCTCAGCTGCAGGTGAGATGGGGGGTGGGAAATACTGCCCCTATCTTGTACTGCAATAAATCCACACTGCTGCACATGCAAATCAAGGCAAGGAAATTCAGCTGTGGCTACTCTACATCAATTATGGGAAAAGTGGTTGTGAGGTCCCCACACACCAGGGTAGGGAGCCTCTCTGGCAGGCATACCTAGATTCATAGATATAGGGTCGGAAGGGACCTCGCAGATCTTCTAGTCCGACCCCCTGCCCTGGACAGGAGAGAAAACTGGGCTCAAATGACCCCAGGTAGGTAATCGTCAAGATTCCTCTTAAAGACCCCCAAGGTAGGAGCCAGCACCACTTCCCTTGGAAGTTGGTTCCAGATCCTAGCCGCCCTGACTGTGAAGTAGTGCCTCCTGATGTCTAGTCTGAACCTACTCTCTAACAACTTATGGCCGTTATTCCTTGTTACTCTAGGAGGCGCTCGGGGGAACAAAGTCTCTCCCATTCCCTGCTGGTCCCCCCCCCAGTAAGTTTATAGACGGCCACCAGGTCCCCCCTCAGCTTTTTCTTGTGAAGGCTGCACAGGTTCAGGTCTCGTAGCCTCTCCTCATAGGGTCTGCCCTGCTGTCCCTGGATCATGTGAGTGGCCCTCCTTTGGACCCTCTCAATGCTGTCCGCATCCCTCCTGGAGTGCGGTACCCAGAACTGGACGCAGTACTCCAACTGCAGCCTGACCAGTGTCGCATAGAGGGGGAGGATCACCTCCTTGGCCCTGCTTGTGATGCATCTGGTGCTGTTAGCCCTACTGGCCGTGTCCACGCATTGGCGGCCCATGTTCATCTTGGAATCAGTAGTGACTCCAAGATCTCTTTCTGTCACTGTGCTTTCAAGAAGAGAGTTCCCCAGCCTGTAGGTATGCTGCTGGTTCTTACTGCCCAAGTGCAGCACCTTGCACTTGTAGTATTGAATCCCATCCTATTCTCATTTGCCCACCCCTGTAACCTGTAATCTCCATCCACTTCTCTCCCCCCAGACCTCCCCTCAACCAGCATGGTACCCCGACACAGATGATGCACAAGGTGCTGGAAACAATGATTAGGACAGTTATCCCTCCACGGCTGTGCTAACTTGTGCTAGGGCTGAACCATGCACAAATAGCCCCCAGACCGCCAGTCCAAGAATGAATTTATCTACCCTATTTACATTTTAAAGGAGTCTGCTTCAGGCCAACAGGCAAAACCAAGAGGTCTGAAAGGGATGGTGAATAGGATAAAGGCCTTGCTGACAAGCAGCAGGACATTTTCTACCCGCATATCAAAAGGAAAAGATTTTAAATTTTGGTGAATTTTCCTTTTCTATTCCTTAACACAAGCAGCACCGCTGGTTTTAAAATAGTCCCACAGGACAATTCCATTCACCTATACTGTCCTGCAGACATGAGAATCCATGGATCACTTGGATTTTGGCCAGTAAAGGAAACTAATGCAGACATCTCAGTTGGCCAATAGCTCTATTTGACTAGCTGTGAGTGTTATTAATATTGTGAATATGCACAGTACTCTAAGATGTAGTGCAAGTTTAACGTTAGAAGTATATTGGAGCAAGGAGCCATCTACACTGGCTAACTTGTAATGACATGCAACTCTCGTTCTGAGTTTCAGATCACTGCAATTTCAAGATGACAAAACACTGGGATAAGTGATGTACAACCCCTCCCCAGTAATGCACTAATTTTACTTACTAGAGCACTTAGCTTGACCGAGACACCATTCTTTTTTGATTGGATTGTTGACTTTGTTAGTAAAAATTGATCAAATGATTGAGACCTGCAGATGCCTTATAAAATTACACTAAACTCAATTACTGTTATGAAAACAGTGCCTGGCTTATTTGCATTGCTTGGTTATTTAGTAAATAGTACTTTGTTCTTCTCTGGTATCTTTCATTAAGAGATTGCAAAGCCCTTTATAAAAACTGCTCCTGTAGGCTTCATAATCCCCCTGTAAACAGTTATTTATATTGACATTGTTGGAATTCCTTTCCCCCAATTGCCTCTCCTAAAGATGTACCTATTTCAGTACCTCATTAAGCTAGTCAATCCTACTGTACTTAGTACGGTCAGAGTAACAAGAAACTATGTTGGCTAAAGCATAATGTTCAATATGGAGCAAAGATTAGCTGCCCCAAGTACAGAGTGCTTGTTTTTAGCCAAGCAAAGACTACTTAGAGTTGTATGCTGGTATGGAGAATTTCTGCCAGCCTCACTTTTGGATGCAAGACAGGGATGGCTGCAATACAAGACACTAAATCTACAAACTAAATATGAACCTGAGTCCCTGCCAAGCTGCCATGGTGACCCTCTCAGTTAGGCCATGTTTGAAGAACTTGCATTACAAAATCCATTCCTTTCCCCTCTCTACTCACCTTGCAACCTCGCCACCACATCTGCCTTCGAAGCTGCTTTGCTCTGTTGCTGAAAGCTGTTGCATTGTCCGATAAACTTTCTGTGGCACACAGAGAAATGAATTAAAAAACAAAATGAAACAGACGCACTTACCCCCTTGGTAACACAAGTACATAAGAAAAGAGTTATTCAGTTCCACAAACTTATTTTTTAAACCATAAGCTAGGCAACCAAGGAACAACTACTCACAGAGCAATTCTGCATAGCTCTATAGGAATCCAACATTCATTTCATCAGAAGAGAACATTATAAATGTAGTAGAATCTTGTCAATTCTTACTAGTACTAAGTAGTACAATACGTCGATAGAACATATTGTACTAGTTAGTAAATGAACACACAACTGAAGGAAAAAAGGTTACTGCAAGACAAAATGGTCTTTATTAGTTTGAATAAAAGTAATTTAATTGTAGCAAATACCTTCAACATTCTAAAAATGAAAAAGAAAACTGTTGGAAGTCTTAGCAATACAAGTCTTGCCTGCAGCGTTCTACTATTAAGTCTTCCCTGAGACAAAAAGCAAGACTGACAATAAGCATTTAGTGAGAATTGTCAGCTGTGCAGAACAGCAAAGCAAGGATTAGAGGGGCTCTACTGAAGCGCAAGCCAAATGACAGGGGTTCCAAGTAGACCACAGCATAAAAGATCTATTATAACCAAAGTCCTCAACACAAAAAGTTACTTGGCTCAAGAAGGGAGCATTAAACAAATTTAAGTTGCAATATCCAATTATACTTGAAAAAAAGAGAAGAAAAGAAAAAAGGAAAGAAAGAAATTTAAAAAAGGCAAAAGTAGTGCTACAAGTCACCTGCTCAAAGCAGCAATTTAAGGGGAATATATAAATCAAGGTGCATCAAGAGAGCAGTCAAAGTGATGGGAGACTTACCCTCTTAGGAAATGATGATACTAAATTGGGAGGTGATGCAAACACTGGGAAGGACAGAGAAATAATACAAAGGGACCTACAGAGGTTAAAAATATGGACAGGATATAAAATGAGGTTTAAGTTGGATAAATGCAAAGCCAATACAACAGTGGACAGCTAATCTGAAACACAGCTGTTCAATGGAGAAAGATGCTGTTTCATTGTTCCTGCCTTCGCTGAGACTAGAGGTAGGAGGAGAGAGCAAGAACTTACCATTCCAATTAAGGGACAAGAAAAAAGGGAAAAAGCACTAAGGACCACACCCGCAAAAGCGCTTAAGATGGAAATAGATGCCAGTGGGATTTCAGAAGCTGGCAGTGCTTTTGTACATCCCAGTGCCCTCATATCTACATTTCTGAGTGCCTAACACCCATTGTAAATGTGGCCTGGAGTCAGATATTAGGACCCTAACAGCATTTCTGTTTGGACTTCTGGTGTGATAATATATAAAACACAGGACAAAGCTCAGGACACCAGCGGTCTGCAAAAAAATCAGGGGAATTTGAGGCTGGAGAAAGTAATTTATGAGGTAGGATTAGAGAGTAAGCTCTAGGTTAGTAAGTAACTAAAAGCCAGGATAGGAAAAGCTACGTACACCAAAAGGAAGGAATTTAGGCAGAAAAGAAAGCAAAGGGGATACAAGTGGAAAGAAGAAAATTTAGACAGTAAGCTGCCAGATAGTAAGAGCTATTGGCCTGGACAGTAGATTTCCTGAGAGATTTGGAGACAGTGATTTGTCTAGAGTAGGGTGCTAAACAAAACAAGCCTCAAAAGGGCCTTAAAGAAAACGGATGAGATGATTTATCAGATGTTTTGTCTCTACGATTTATAGGATTTACTGTAATGAAATGGAATCAAATAAGAGGGCCAGAGAGACCACGGGTGAGGTAGACAGCAAATTGGCCACATTCACCTCAGTAAAGATGACTTTCAATACTTTTCCTAAAGTCATTATCGTTTGAATACCCAGAGGAATGTATTACTGCACAGGACTCACAAGTTACGCTGGGAAGAAGGGAAGGCACGAAAAGGAAATAGTACTGTAACAGTATTAAGTGCTCGTACCTGATTTATCCTGAAGGTCATCCAGTCTCTCGCCCCTTTCAATCACCTTCGTGATGTTCTCTTGCATGACATCAATGACTTCATCCACCTGGTTCTGTACACTGGATAAAAAAAATAAAGCCATCATAAATTACACAAAGCCAACAAAAACAAGTGCTACGAGGATACTGTCCTATATTGGTGCCTCTCAGAAAGCCGGTCGCACTGAAAGAATGATGGGCAGTTCACCAATGAGGCAGATACAGGCAAAAAGGGAAAGATCATTGGGGCATTTGGGAAAGGGCTAAGTCTTAGCATTGCACGTGGCCTGCAAAGCACATCTCAGAACAGGGTATGTCCCTTCCTTTTCCTCTTTTTAAATGCTCCATTACTCTTTCATTCTCATCCCAAGCTAAGGCCAAGGGAAAGCTGGAGAACAACTCTATGGATAACACCACATCTTGGTCCATAGAGTCAATGGTGTTCTCCCCCCCGAGAGAATTTTAGCACTGTATTCAGAGAAAAAGGAGCTTCAGTAGTGTTTTTCTGCTCTCACAATTTCACTTTTCTAATCCAGCTTTAGCTCTCATAGCATGAACGCTTCCATCTCATATACAAGTTCGGTTTTACTGCATCAGACTTCCCATCTCCTTCAGGACTCACTTCAGAATGAGGACAGTTATGGACGTATTGCAGAGTCTTACACATGAGATATTTCAAAGGACTTCAGAAGCACACTGGAAATCAGTGAGAGAGGTATGTCCATATAATTTTTGTCTGCCTGTCAAATGACAGCAGAACAGAGGTAGACCTGAATGCATTCTCCACATAGGAATAGTTTTTGAAAAACTCATTGCTGAGGAGTTTAAATTAAATTCACTATATTTTCAGCATTGCTGGGCTACTGCCATTCTAGAGGGACTAGGGAAGACCAATTAAGTGCTGTCCTCTAAAGATACTGTCAACAGCACCAAAAAGCCTCAGATGGGGGCCTTTCTGTTGTAGAGTGATTTAACTCAGCTGCATCTTTTCTAAGGTGCCAAATTTCAGCACAGGGATTTCAAAATAGCCTAGAAATGAAGTGAAAAGTGTTTTCTCAAGGAAGTCTAAAGCCATACTGAAAAGAACTGGGCAGCCAAGTATGAACCAAATGAAGTAAATTAGGATAAACTAAGATTCTAGCTTCTGAACTTCACATTAAAGGTTATGCAACGATATAGGTAGTCACTTTCCAGTAGCCTAGACCACAGCCCTGTGCTACTGCAAACGCACAGATTAAATGATGGTCACTGCTCCATAAAATAGGATTCTAAATCCACATGTAATGTAGAATAAAATAGAATTCTTTAACTGAAAAAAAAAAAACAACCCTGCTACATTCTGGTTTATATTTGAAGTCAATGCATTTTTATATTTACAGGAGGTGGAAAGTGGTAACAGCTGGGAGAGCCTAGAATATAATATATCATTTGACATGTATTGGCCTTTCAGAACAAGGGCAGGAAGAGTTGTCTCCAAGAAAGACAAATTTAAGCACAGAACGAAACAAATGTAAAGTGTTCTGGCCTCTCAGCTCAGCTTCAAATATCTAGCTCAGTTTCTTTGATTTCTTTGTGTGGATTTAATATAATTTCAAATACAATGAATGTGCATATTTTGCAAAAGATGGGTATAACTATAAAGAAAAGAACAGTATGCATCCAACATTACTGGATGTATCAGGTACTAATGCATCAGGATTCTGTGCAGCCCCTAGTAGTGGGGAAAGTGGACAACCCTGCTATAGGAAATGCTGCCTCTAGTTGAAACTGACCTAGTTCTAAGTCTTCAATGACTTAATTGTCTTGTTTTCAATCCTCATAACATATTCATTCTAACCAGTAGTAGATAATACAGTGTGGGTGTTCATGTGAAAGGTATCCATATGGACATCTAATTATCAAATCTAAACTTCAAAAATAATAAGAAGCTTTGCCATTCCGTAGCACAAGTACAACCTAAAAGGGATATAAAGTATACAAGATACAGATAGAGCAGTTTCCATTTAACTCACCAAGGCATGAATGGCTTATAAGTAGAAATGCAACCATTACAAATGGAACATGCCCCGGGTTTGGCTAGGACAGTCCCGGATTTCATAGGCCATGCCAGCATCCTGGCCGGTTAGTGAAATACGAAGCAAAAGTCCTGGATTGGTGCTATCCCGCCTGCCCATGCCCAGCCTGGCCCCTCCTGAGCAGCAGCTGGAGACTGAGGGGGCAGAGGGCAAGAGGGCTACCTAACTGCCCCCTCCAATTTAATTTCCTTTTCTGTGGAAGTGGCAGGTTGATAAATTCAAGACAAACATTCAAGAATTAGATTCTACATCTGGAAAACTGTATCAAATTTGTAGTTTTCCATATATAGAACCTAATTATTGGGGGGGGGGGGTAAAATCTTATAATCAGGGGTGTCTTATATTTGAGAAAATGTGGCAATTCCTACATGTGTTCAAATACCATTGGAAGCAAAACTGCTGTTACTGATCCAAGAAAAAAGTCATTAAAACCAAAATAAATAAATCCGAATGTTCCTACATATGTTTTCAAGCCATTAATGAAAAACTGCACAAAAGGAATAGCCATACGTCATGATTAGTTAAAAAGTGAGGGCTATACTTTTATCTTGTAATTTCAACTAGGCTTTATAAAACCACTGCAGCTCTGTTCCTGTAATACATGTCATCATCAGAACCTACTCCTGCAAACTCCTAGCTTAATATTCAACTGAAGAGGACATTTTCCCCTATATATACAGATGAAAATAACACAAAAATGAGAAACTGACCTTTCCTGTAGCTTATCAGCATGAAGTGTTCAATCCTCCCCATCCACCCAAAATCTTCAGCTGCTACTCTTGCCTTTCTATATCTAAGACAAGCAGTTGTCTTTAATGCTGCAGACCAAGATGCTCAAAAGTTTTTTTGTGAAAGGTCCCTCAAAAGAAAATCACATGCAACTCAACCAGGGCAAACCTAACATTTTTTAACCTGACTTGTGAACAAAACATGGCAGTGGCAGAACTTTCTGTTACTTTAAACGAACTAAGTCAGCCCATCATAACCATTTCCAGTGAATCAATTTACTTCTTCCCTTACCCTGGTATGCTGAAGCTATTCAAGCGCTGGCAAAGGTGCTAATCTTACACTGCCTACACCGGATGTACACACCCAAATCCCCAAATCATTACATCTGTGATTCACTACCAATGGCTAACTGAAAAGGTGTCATAATAATGAAGTGTAGGTGATGGGATCTTTCCTCTGCATGCCATGGACAAACCTAATTCAAAAGACAATTACTGTTTCCAAGCATAAGAAATTAAAAAACAGAAAGAGGTGCTGGGGGAGAGGCGGAAGGCTGGCTGCCCAAAAGCCTTCTGCTCAGACTTCCAGGACCTTTTCAACGGCAGTTTCACATGCAAAAGGCTGATGAAAGCAGGTCTACTTTTTACTTTGCTTTTCAGTATAAGGCTATTCTTAAAAATTAGGTCACTGGCTTAAAAGTCCTCCCAATGACAGTTTCTCCAGCAAGTTTTCTTAGTATAAACCACTAGCAGAAATGTACAGAGGATGCAATATGAGTAACTCTGCATATTAAGAGTCAAACAAGGTAGAACTATGAGCAGATGTTCAAAGGAAACCCCACCAGGTACACAACAGCTGTTTTACTTATAACCTTTGGAAATGGTCTGCAGATATTAGATGGCTACCTAGCTCAGACCAAGTTACACACTTCAGACCTTAATGTCCCAGTATCCTTGGATTACAGCTAAGAGCTACAGGCCATATGCTATGTATTCTTATTATTTAGCTATAGCATACAGATATTAAGTTCACCTGGTACACAAGTGTAACAAAAAAGGTTGCACCCCAAAGAGCTTATGACCTATATAAATAAAAGATAATTCTTCCTTTCTTCCATGCTTTAACATCCCCTTTTACAGTTAGGGATCAGAAAGATTAAATGGCTTGCCTAGGTTCACATAGAGAGCCTGAGCTCACCAAAGAATCAAACCCAAACCTTCTGGATCCCAGTACACTGCCTTAACCATAGAACCAGCCTGCCTC
>NW_005843167.1:16338-28954 GCF_000455745.1 Alligator sinensis
CTGGGAGATGGGTTCCAGCATGAGTCAAAGGTCTAACTAGGCAATTTCTGAACAAATTCATTATTTGCAACTAGTTCTATGTGCTTGATGTTGGAAATTCAAGCAATATTAATTTTTTTTTGGTTTTACTTGGCCAGGGAACAGATTCTAGGAAGAAATGTATTTACTAGTAGCAAGCTATTGGCTTCTTAAATATTTTACTCATGGGTCTGTACCCTGCCAGGTTTCCAAGTAGGAAAAAACTGAATGTCCAACCAGGAAATGGAGTAAAACAAAAACATAAGACACATCTCTTGTGGCTCCAGGTTACATTAATGACTGTAAACATGCTGGTTTTAATCAGGACAGCAATAATGAGGTCACTGGAATCTTGGTATGATTTAATATCTGCTTTAATGTCCTGGCTGGTTCTGAAGCAAAGGAACTTGCCTTCCCTTCGTAGGATTATTATTTGACAAAAGTAACAGACAAGTCATACTACCAGACTAAGAACAACAGCCTATTCTTCAAAAGGCAGAAACAATGGGCGAGAACACTGGCCTCTTCCCATGTGACCTGTTATACAAGCCACCAGATGTTGGAATAGTCCAAAATTTTTAGCAGGCAGCATGAGATGCACTTCTCCCACTCTTTATCAAATGGTATATGCATGGACATTAATGAGGTCCCATATACTTTGTGGGGTGCTGTGGCAGGGTACTTCAAGGTGCCTTGCTATGGATCTGGAAGCATGAATTCAAATCTTGCTGTGGACTTGTGCTGACAGCTACCCCTGTGAACCCAAATGCAGACAGGCACCTGGTCATCCAGACTAGAAAGTCAAAGGCAACCAGACATGACACTTCTCACATTTCTGTGTGTGAGATCTGCTGCAGAAACTGGTGTGCCTTAACCATGGTAACCATATGATCCACAAGGTTTGGGAGGACCTTTGGCCTTTTTTAAACAAAGAACCACATTGCAAAAATTGCTGTGGTGACAGGAATCTAGAGGTTTGTACAAATGAGATGAGAGGTACTTGGAATCTTCCAAACATCCAAGGGCGATGCAGTTGCTTATCAGGGTTGTAAGAGAAGTACATTTGATGGTTACTTCTCACTAAAATGATAAGCAGCAAAACAATTAACAATGATCTTTGAGTTGTCATTCTTAGGTTTCTGCATCAGTGCTACTGCAACAAAGGAAGATATCTGAATCTCTTCTAGGCCTGACAACCCTACAAAGTTTAATAACCACACTACAGCAATGGTGCAGTTGCAGAGCACTAAGAGGAAAGACTAAGGTATTTTAACAGAAACTGGCTGTGAGCAAAGTTTTTATCAGGCACTGATAAGTGTTTGAGTTTTGTGTACACTAGTGACTAAATGTTGAAGGTATTTTATTACCATGATGAGTGTGCTAATATTCTTTGTACAGATGCAGCCTAAGAGTAATTGTTTCAGGCTCTCTGCAGATTCATGAAATCAGCACTGCTCTGACTTAAAGTCAGATCATATTATTTAGGATGGTTTCATAAACATGAAGGTTAGAACCAACAGTGTTAACACAAAAGCTGAGAATCTAGAACATAATTCAGTAGCAATGAATTGATGCAGCAACAAACTCCAGTGCTGAAGAATCGACCAGGCCTCACTTATTAGCATATTTAAGGAGAGGATCTTCTGTTAACCTGCACTCAGTTTATGTTGAAAGCCTTTAGGGAGAAACAGAAAACTGCCTAAAAGGGGCTTAGCGTATATAAATATCTCCCAAATACCCATGCTATTTTACTTGAATCAAAGAAAACGAATAAATATAACCTTTTGTCCCACTGTAAGAATTAATCTTACTGAGGTATTTTGAAAGGTGAAACAATCTCATTTACAATACAATATTTATAATTGCAATGAAAATAAATGCAGCAGATTGGAGACTTTCAAAACCATGGAAAAGGATTTAGGCTCATGTGTTTCATTGACTTTCTATGAGACTTTTGCCTGTAAATCCTATGGCACGTCTTTAAATTCCACCCAGATTAAGCATCTCATGTACCCTGGGCACTTCTAGTTAAGAGGTATCTACACAAAAAAAATGAATGCCCCCACCACTCACAACTGGAGGGAAGCCTTGAACATATATGCTGCACCTAAAGTCTCCATTCTGACAACTCTGATGATACAACTCTCACTGAACCTTCACTAATACCTCCCATACACTTTGCCATCATATTCAAAGCTGCTGACAACTTTCTAAATACTCTTCTACCACTCTTTTTCTCTATCCAATTATGTCCGGCAGAGAAACAAGTGTTAACCCTCTCCATAGGTGAGGGCTTTTCTCATGAAAAAGAACAAGTCATTTTCTTAAATTTAAGAATAAGGAACTGCATTAGACAAAGTGATAACATGTCAGTTACTGCACTTTGTAAATTTAGCTTGTTGCAATGATTTAAATTTTCTTCCATCCATGTTAAAAATACATGGCTGTTCAGATGATAATAACAGAAAGCAAGACACTGAAACAGGCCAAGCCTCTTTATTTCTTCAATGCTAACTGGCTAGTCTGAAGTGGTTAGCACAGCAGAATGCACTCTCACCTTTCTGCTGATTTCTAAGAGCTTGCGGAAGAAAGGAATTACAAATGCTCAAAGGAGATTCCCTCAGTGTTTGTTTTTACAGCTCATGGGTTGAACCTCATCACCTCAAAAACTTATGGATGGAGTTTGACTGGAGGGTCTGTGCTTTCAACCATACTGGGATGACTACTGAAAGATCTGACAGGCACTGGCTTTCTCTCACCTACAAAAAAGAACTGAGACTGAAGCCACAAGCTAAATGATTTGTTATATGCAGTGTCACCTAAGTTCCCCTCAAATTTCTATTCTAGCTCTCAAGAGCGATGTACAGGAAAACAAATGTTTCAATAAACAGGATAAGATGTATTCTTCACCTGTGACCAACCTTTCCTCTCCCTCATGGTGCAACAAGTACTATGAGTCCTTCATATGCTGGAACAGACCAAGCTGGAACTTGGAGCAAGCAGCAACACCCAAAACATTCACAGGAGATTATTCTCAGAGAAAGATCTAGTGCTGCTAGTCTCCTTCCCTTCGTTCTTTCTAACTAATGGTTATAATCTCAACTCTAATTGTTTCCTGTTTGTTCAGCTGCTTGAGCTTAGTAAGTCATTCCTTGCCTCCAGAAGGTCACAGAGATCTATTCCCCATATGATGAACTAAAGTCCAGGGGACCACCAGGTGCAAAGAGAAATCTACAATATAAGGTTATTTGAAACACCAAAGCAGGGAGGGGAAAGGATGAGGTAAAAACCAGGACAAGAAAGAGGAAGATGACGATAAATATGGCATACAGGCACAACAGGGTCTCAATTTTACGATGTTACTATTAACGCTCATATCAAATTTTGTAATGGAATAGTAAATGAAGAGGCCTTATGAAGAGAGAGGCTGAGAGCCATGGGACTCTTCAGCCTAGAGAAGCATAGGCTCAGGGATGACTTAGTGGCAGCCTATAAGTATATAAGGGGTGTGCACCAGGAACTGGGGGTGCTCTGGTGAACAGGCATTCCCCAAGGGAAGACAAGATCTAACAGTCACAAACTCCTGGAAGACTGTTTTAGGCTGGACATAAGGAAAAACTTCTTTACCATCTGTGTTCCCAGAGCCTGGAATAGACCCCCTCCAGAGGTGGTGCAAGCACCTACTCTGGACATTTTCAAGAAACATTTGGATGCCTATCTTGCTAGGATCCTTTGACCCTAGCTGACATCCTGCCCCCAGGGCAGGGGGCTGAACCCAATGATTTTCCAAGGTCCTTTCCAGCCCTAACGTATATGAAATCTGTCTATGAAATACTGTAGATGTAATATAACATAGCAGCAGCTTTCAATAGTCCTTTAGATGGCACACCAATTTGTTAAAGCCTACTAATGCACGATTAACTCTTTGATAACTCAGAAGGTGAAACTTCACCTGCTTGAAGAGAGATGGAGTAAGAAATACTGGTCACAAAAGATTAAGAGTGAATGATGTTCATATTTAGAGCTAATCAGAAGCGTGTCAGCAAGAATGTAGCAAAACATTAAAGTAATGCATAAACAAACTGACATCTGCACTATAAATCAGAACCTCTGGAGAACTTACTGCCTGATTTTGTCATTCCTAGGTCCAAATTTTGGTCCAGAAGGTCCTCTCCTGCAGGAACAAGAGACAGTAATAATGGACAAAAATGCACAGAAATATCTGAGTGCCAAATGGTTAGGCCTTCCACAGAGTTCAAAGTTGTCACTTAAAAATCAGACAAGACATAGTAAACATGACAAAAAGTGGTCCTGTATCAGCAAGGTGTTGGCCCTGAAACTACTAGTAGGATTCTTCCACCTTTAACATATGGAGGCCTAATCTTAAGCAGCTAATGTTAGCTTAACCTTAATTTATATTTGTTGCTAACACCTTCCCTGATGTAAATTGTGCTATATCAATGATTTCAAGCAAATCTAAAACAGATGGCAAAGTTAAATCCCCAATCAATTCCCCACTATTAGTAAGTTTGTGTTGCCTTATCTTTTCAGTTTTCCCAGTTCTGTTCTGACCAGGACAATTAGCAGTACACTCCCACGCTAACTATAGTACCCACACATGGACCTTACAGATACTCACAAGAAGAAGTCCTCCTCTTCATCAGAATCTTCTTCTAAAAGGTTTCTCTGTGAAGACAGAAAAGCAAACAACTTCAGTCAATAAGCAGCCAGAGTACTGTATGCACACGTCAAGACCCTGCAATATAATCTCCATCCTTCTGACCAGGGACTCTGTATAATTCCTTTTGGAGATTTTTTTTTTAAATGACCGGAAGGGGTATTATTTCTAGTCCCACTTTCTAGGAGCTGAGCTGAATGTTTCTGTACCCTTAAAAAGTAAGGAAAACATGTGCTAGTTCTACAAAATGCACAGCAATATCAGGCATTGCAACTAAGCCACTGAGTCAGTTCTTGTTGCTACTTGTAACAGTGAAAATGAAACCAATTTACAGCAAGTTTCTATCAATTCCAGGGAAGGTTTGCATCAACTTCAGTTCTCTCATTCACTTTGAGAACATCTTTCTGATATCTTGCAACGCAGAAACCAGGTGGTCTATAAACATACTGCACAATGCCCAGTAAGACTCATTATACACACTCACACATGCACACGCGCATGCACACACCACTATGAAAATGCTGACATAGAGATTCAATCCAAGTCAATTCTAAGGCTCCATTCGTAAAGTATCACAGTCAGCCAACACCAAAGTTCCTCACAGAAAACATCTCTTGTAATTAGGTTTACCTTCTCTACATGGAAGAACACATTATTACTTTCTCAGAAGACAATGCAGTTTTTCTGTCACCTGATGATATAAAGGATGGTGAATGAAGATTAAATGTAATAGATTCACCCCACATCTGTAGAGTGAGTCAGGTTAGTTGAAAACAGAAGGGGTGCACCTTTCCAATTTTCAAATTAGGATAAAGATGATATGATCTTATACCCAGTTTGCTTTGCATTGCATAACTATTTCCTACCATATCCCCTACTGTGACTGCTCCAAAGATGCTCAAAGTAAAGTGGAACTGAATTTAGCATCAAGGATTTCCACCTGTTGTGTAGTGAATATAAGCCTTAGGGGGTACATTGCTGCTGTTATTAGGGGAACTTTTATAACTGCTACTCTCGATCGTTATACAATTATCCCAATACGCTCTCTTTATTAAGACATTTTCACCTCAGCTTTTGTTAACTCTGTTACATGAGTGAATGATTCTAAGATTGAGTCCAATTCAATCTTACAAAAATCTGTTCTGTAAAAGAAAGTTTGAGACAAGTAAATTGTTACGAGATTTTATCATGCCCACCAGATTGAGTAGATTGGTCACTTGGACTAATTTTTCATGACTATCTTGTATTTAAAGCAGCTTTACATGAAGTTGGGTAAGTTATGTTACATAAATAATAAAAACACATATGTATCTTTTTGTGCGTCTGTTTTCATGTTTTATCTCCGTAACAGATAGTCCAACTGCTCATGTCCACCACAATCCTTTTTCGGGGGGTTTAAAAAAGGTCAAGAAGGGAAAGGTGAATAGTTTAGGAGCCCCAGAACCAACAAATCCAACCCCATTCTCACGATGCTTAGATATTAGGCCTGTGCGAAGCAGCAAGTATTCGATTCGGATTTGGACCTGGGCAACTCAGAGGGACAGCGATCCAATTCAGTGATTCGAATCACTGTCCCGATTTGATTCGGCCAATTCAGATCCAAAGATTCGGCCATAGACTAAACAGGCAGCAGTCCTCGAGGACGCTGCCCAGGGACTCGGGCCACGCCTGCCTCTAGCTGGCAAGTCTGTTGTAGTGGGTGGAGTGGGGAGGGAAGGAATGTGGGGGGGGAGGGGTGGCGCAGATCAACACCCCCACAGCAAGGGAGGGATTGGGCCTCGGGGAGGGGGGCTCCCACCACTGTGCGCCGTCACACGCTGCTGGTCCAGGAAGGCATGGAAGCAGGTGTGTGCCCCCGTATCTGCGTGGGGCAGGCTGAGACGGGCTGTGCTCCGAATGGGTGGAGAAAGGCACTGGGAGCGGGTGCCCTCCCACTGCTCACCCAGCCTCCCTGCACCTCCCGGACAAGCAGTAGCTTCGCCCTGGCTGGGCAAGCAGCGGCAGGGCATGGAGGCGGGGGCATGCACCTGGATCATGTCACAACCCAAAGGTGTGATTTTGTTTTTGGGTGTGCTTTGGCACCACTGAATTATTTTCCCGCCGTTTGAAGCTTTCTTTGCAGGGTGCATTTCTTCTTTGCAGCACAGAAATGCCCATTGCAAGGAGTTCCCGCCATTTGTATTTAAATTCGTGCCCCACTATTGGTCGTTTCTAAATTATTCCCACGTGGCGGCTAGCGATTGGCTTGCTGGCCGTATAAGAGGCTTGAGTGGTTTCCGCCCAAGTTGGAGGACTCCACGAACATCAGGAGGAGGAGACTTCACGTCTCGTGAAGATCTCTAAGCGCTGCGGAGCCTATTGGACCCAGCGTGAATATCAAGAAGGCAACAGGGGTCTGATCAGCCTCTCGCCTCTCCCCGTCGCCGAGCTCAATCCTCGACGTATCCCTCTTCCCTGCGCGCAAACAAGGATCCACAGAGCCTTGACAACTCCATGAGAGTGAGAGTTTTGTCCGAGTTCTCAAACGGGGATTTAAGCGGAGCTTTACCTGGGAAGCTTTCCAGCCTACACCGCGACCATCTACGGTGTAAGTAAACAATCTTGAATCAACCACTAAGCGTCTGTGCCTAATTCTAGCGTGTCACCTTCTTTCTCCGACTCAGCGTGTCCGGGCTGCTGGCCACAGCCTGCGGCGCAAAAAAAGGGCCCCGGATCGCTCCCGGCCCGCACAGATCGGAGCAGGGCTGGTGGTAGGGGCTATGGGGAATTTTAGGGTGACTGCAGCCCCCCCCAATAGCCCACACTCCACTGGGCTCTGGGGGGCAGACAGAGCACCATCCTGGCTCCACCTGCCCCACAGAGCACAGCCCAACAGCAGGCGGCTGGGGCTAGCCTACCGGAGTGCAGACCGGCCCAGTCCACCTTGTGCAGATCCAGGGGCACACACCCGCTCCCATGCCCTCCTGAACCTGTGGTGCATGGTAGTGCGCATTGGCAGGAGCCCCGTCCCCAAGTCCAGCATGCCCCGCCCCTCCCCCCCAGGCAGCTTGTCCCAGTCCCAACCCCAATCCTTGCCTCACTGTGGGGGCATTGATCTGCCCTGCCCCTCTCCATGCCCACCACAACAGGCTTACCAGCTGGAGGCACCCGTGTTCAGCATCCTTGAGAACTGACTGCTGCTTGTTCAGTCTATGGCCAAATCTCAAAATCAGCGCTGAATCTTTTCCAAATCAATTTGGAGGCTTCTGATTCAATTCAGATGTTTTAATTGGTCTCCTGATTCGATTCTGATTCAGAGATTCAGCTGCCAAATCTCCTCCAAATCTAATTGGTTATCAAAGCTTCACACAGTCCTATTACAGATGGCCTTTTCCTTGGAAACTGTTTTGGATTGCCATCTGCAACTATCATAACCTCACCTGGAAATCCACCTTCACTACCACTTAATTCATTATTGCTGAATCAATTTAAACAGAATATAAAAAGTTGCACTCTAGTCTAGAGGTGGGCTTTCATGGTCTCCTTGCAGGTACAACAGCATTGTTCCTTGCAACCAGAGAGCCTATCAACTCACTGGCAGCTAAGCCACTGCTTACGAGCTGAGCTAAGCATTGTTTTAGACGACAGTTTGGCTACCAAATTTGGTTTAAACATAATTTGACTGGATATATTATGTTTAAATCCACTTAGCCTGAAATAGTAATTTAAACTAATTCAGCACACACATTTACAAGTTCAACACAGAGGCTTTACCTACAGATAGCAAATCCCCATTGACATCACACACACACACACACACACACACTCTCTCTCCCTCTCTTTTTATGAATTATTTAGACCAGCGGTGTTGAACTTTTTTGGCCGGTAGGCCAGATGGGCAGTACCCAATCCCCAAGGGCCAGCTCTGCCTGGTAGATCCAATCCAGCACCCAGGTAGGTGTTACGGGTCCCATATGGCTGCATAGAGGGAGGTGGGAGGACCAGCCTGGCTCAATCTAGCTGTGCAGGGGAAGGGGTGTAGCCCAACCCTGCATGAAGAAGGCAAGGCCAGGCCCCAGCCTAGCTGGACGGAGGGAAAGGAACATGGTCTGGCCCCACAAGGGTAGGAGGGGAAGATGGTGTGGTCCAGCCTACAGGGGCATGGTCCAGCCCTGCAGGAGGAAAAGGGGGCCCCAACCCAGACACATGGAGGGAAAGGGGTATAGCCTGATCCTGATCCGCCCATGCAGGGACAGGGTTGTGGCCCAGCTCTGACCCACTGCCTGGGATTTTGGCAGTGAAGAGGGGTAACAGTATTAACTTGGCAGCTTCCCCACTGCCAAATTTCCTAATCCATGGGGAGCCTGCAGGCCAGATTCCAAGGCTCTGCAGGCCACATTTGGCCTACATGCCAGAGGCTGAGCATCCCTGGTTTAGACAGCTTTTCGGCAGTACAAGTTTCACCTACAAGGGGTTTCAAATAGAAGACCACAGTATGCTGCATTATCACAGAATGGTAAGTGGTGACCTAGTGTCTCACCTATAATGGCCTAATAGCACAAACTCTTAAGCTGAGAGAAATCTCATACACAAATCAGATGTACCTAAAACAGACTTATTTGTTAATATGTCAGTTTTTAAAGATCAGATCAATTGAACAAAGCATGTAAAAATCATACACATTTTAATTAACAGAAATATATCAGATCCCTCTCAGCTTAAGTTTGTGCTATTAGGCCATTATAGGCGAGACATTACAGTAATTTGCCTGTACTATCTACCAATAGTTCTGTTTTGCCACCTCACAGTAAGTGCAACATTCATTTATAGTGCAAATATCCAATATAAAAAAAAAAAAAGTGTGCATGCAAATTACAAACAGGTTACATGGGGCAATATGCAAGAGAAACAGAATAGAATATCATGCTGTATACTACCCTGAACCTGTCTAGTGTTATGCAGAACAACTATGTAGCAGTGCCCTGCACATTCAAGTATCAGATACAATACTCAATTATTAAGCTATTTTCCAGCTTCCTCAGAAAAAAGTGCTACACGTGACAGTCTACCTGGGGGTGCTCAACCACTGGCCCATCCAGAATTATACACCACTGGTCTATGTAGTTAAAAGGCACAGGGTAGAAGGTGGTTAAAGCATTCCACTATGGCTCCAGAGAGACGAAGTCAAAGGGGTACCTGGTCATTCAGCCAAGGGAGGGAAAAGTATAGACATCATGCCAATCATAACACTATAACCAGTGTCTACTAGAATTGGTGCATCTTAACCACCTAAGCTCAGGCAGGTTGTTACATATATAACCAATCTATTCATACAGTTGTTTCATACAAATAAAGGCCAGAACATCTCTTTTTTCCACCAAAATGTGTAGCATTTATTGGTGACCTTCTGACAAAATAAATAAATAATTAATCAAGTCACTTTATCAAACTGTATAGACCAGCCATACCCACCAAGCTAAAAGGGAGTATACAACGCATCTAAAAATAATGTCATGTCATTCATTTTTATATTCTACAACCATGCAGTTATGACTATAGCTGCAGTATCACACTACAGCTACAACAGGACTCCATGGAAACATGAAATAGTCTTGAGGCTGAAGACAAAAACTGGCCAAGTGCTCTTTTGGCAATGAACAGCCTTGAAATAAATAAATAAAGTGTACTATCTGTTTCCCTCAGATTTCTGTTCTAGCTTTGAGGACCAAGATGTACAGGAAAACAAACATGTTTGTTTCAACAAATTGCACAAGGTGCATTCTTCACCTGTGGCCAATATTTTACCTCCCTCATGGTGCAACAAGTACTACGAGTCCTTCATATACAAGAATACACCGGGCTGGAACTTGGAATGAGCAACAACACTCAGAACATTTATAGGAAATTATTCTCAGAGAAAGATCTAGTGCCGTTAGTGTCTTTCCTTTTGCTCTAACTCAGGACAACATCCAGCCTGTGGGCCAAAGCTGGTTTGCACAACTACTGGGCTTTGTCTGTGCTTGTGCCAATGCTGGGGCTCAGCAGTGAGGAGCTATGCCAGGGCCAAGGAACTGGAAGCTGTGCCTATGCTGCTGCTGCTTGGAAGCTGGACAACCCTGATTTACTGTATTCAATTTACAGGTGCCCATCCCAACAAAGGCTCAGAGTGGCTTACAATAAGAGGACAGAATAAGTTATAAAATAGAAGAACAAACAAGAGAATAAAGCACCTTAGAAGGAAAGCAGAGAATCAACAGAAACCCTCTAACCAATATCCCAGCCTAGCTTTACTTATTAAATGCCCGTCCAAATTAGAAAGTCTCACCATGCTTCCAAGAGATGTTACCACTTTCAGTTTCTTGTTTTAAAATCCTCTTTCAGTGCCCGTTTAGAACACATTATTTGCAAAAAGGGAATCAATACACACACACATCTCAGACCAAACCTTTGTAACAGCAGTTTGTCAGCAGCTGTGAAGTCATCAAATGATGCATTCTGGGAGTTACAACAGAGTAGAGCCAGACAGAATTTTATGAGACATCACAGGCTTTTAGAAGAAGTGCCTTTCAGTTAACAAACTGAACATCTCTCTTAAGCCGACTGTTGGGACTACTTATCACATGCCACACCCTCCTCTCTCAATTTTTTGGGTTTAGACCTTTGTTACATACATACCTACTATTCAGTATTTGGTCTGCTTGTACAAAATTATTTTGGGCTTTACTGTAAGCTGCCCTGAGTCTTTTTTTTTTGAGACAGACAGTATATAAAGAAATAAATACTGGTGAAATAATGGACTTCATTCATGTGTAGCGCACTTTAAACATGACCCCCACTGTTTCAAAGTTATTCAAGTCATCAGTAACAAAGCCACATGGTGAAGCCTACTCCTACAGCTCCAGTGAACACAGAGCTGTTAAATATACAAGGAGGGCAAGGAATAAAGCACTAACAAATGTAGCCAAGGCTACCACAGGCCACCAGGCACTTACCCTTTCACTTTTCACTGAACCAGTGACGTCGTCATCATTGAGGTGGCGCTTGAATTTTGGAGGCATGTTTTCCACTCAAAAAGATGCCCTTGATGGTCCAGTACAGAAGGTGTGGGGAGAAATATGCTGCCTAGGAGAGGGGAAAAATGTGCGTCTTTGATATCTAATTTTACGTGCAATTGGCAATCATTATCACCCCTTCTCCAGCACCCGGGAAAACAGCGGGAAGGCAACCAGAAAGCACCACCAGAATCCCCACGAAACAAAAGGCGGTACGTCATCCATTGTTATGTCGCGCCATCACAGCCCCACAAGCCCCTCTTAAAGGGAAAGGCAGTTTGATCGTGTTTCTTAAACCCTAATCCTGGGAATGCTCAAGCGCTGCTCTAAACTCTGGCCGTTCTGTGAGGAGTCGCATGCTTGGCTGGATCACTTAGCGCTCCACAGCTAACCACCACCACCCGAAGGCGATGCAAAGAGGGGTTCCAGACTGCAAATGCATTGAGGTACTAACAGTGTCTTTGGGCATCTCTGGTGCAGCCCCACGGCTGAGCTGCTGTGTGACAATACTGGGGTCGGGGGAATAGAAGCAAAGGGTATAGCAAAGGGAAACTAAAATCGGAGGAAAAGAGAGAGGAGGAGCAGGAAGTGTCACTAAGGTGTGAAGAGGGGGTTGCGGGAGCAAGGGCTGGTTGATGTCCATGGCCTGGCCCACACTGATGGGGCTGAAGGTCTTTCCCACCCTGCTGGGGGACAGCTGCAGCCCTGCCTCGCCCGGCACTGCCGACTCTGGCCCCTGGGGAACCAACCCCCGACCCCGCGCCCCGCTCAAGGGACAGAGACGAAGGTCGGCCCCGGCCTCGGCCCCCAGGCCTGGGGATGACCAGGACCAAGTGCTGGGAGGGAGGGGAGCCGCAGGGGAGGTCCTCGGGGTCACGTGGTGCCCCAC
>NW_005843167.1:29171-33959 GCF_000455745.1 Alligator sinensis
TTCCGGCTACGGTAGGCCGGGGGCAGGGCACTCGTACGCCTCCTCGCAGCGACGTCAGCGGGCGGGGCGGGGGTAGATCACCGCCTGGCAGCGTTGGCTGGTGAACGATAATTACGGCGTCTGTGCGGTCGTTTCTGCTTTTGTACGAGTGCGACTAATAATAAGTAAAGTGCTCCAAATGTACGATAATTGTTGAGGCTGCTCATTGCTGCAGCAGCTGCAAAACCCAAGTCACTCAGGGAGTCTTCACGGACTTCTGAGTTTGCTGTCATTACTTTCTCATCACCAGGGATCCTGGTTTTCTCAGATTTAAAATAATCCTGAAATTTCAGTTAAAAAATTAATCCCAAATTCACACTTTTCCATGATTTAAATGAAGCACCACTAAGATACGCGCACACACGCTCGTGTCTTTATGCAAATTCGTTTCGCGCAAATTTCTCTATATGTGAATTCACTTATTTAGACCAGAAATTTGCTTTATGCGACAAAACTCGGATGTTGTGTTCCTGCCTGCAGGGAGCTGGGAGGAAGCGGAAGGCATACGGTGAGACAGGTGGCGCCACGCGCATGTACAGTGCACCCACGTGGCCCCAAGCAGCCTCGAGGGCAGCTCCAGCTTGGGGGGGAAAGTGGAAGGTTGAGGCCCATGTAGGGAGGGAGCTGGGCAGGGCTGGGGCTGCAGTTGAGCCAGGGAGTGCTTGGGGCCTGGGGCCGCAGTGTGCAGCTGCAGGGCCCCAGCAGGGAGCAGGACGGAGCCTCCAGTGGCTTGGGGAAGTGGGAGGGGGAGGCCGGCACCCCACTGCCTCACACACTTCCAAGGGGAAGGGGCGGGGACACAGGCGCAGTGGGCCCAGCTTGACTCCTCTCCCTGCCTGATCCCAGGGCCCTGCACCCCACTGCCCTGGCCACAACCCTCCCTCAAAGAGCGGCAGGCACAGGACGTGCGTCCCCCGGGAAGCGCAAGATGAGCAGCCACCATTCCCTGCCGCCCTGCCCCAGGTGCCTCTCCAGCCCAGCAGGAGTGACACGGCGTGGCTGGGAACAGCAGGGCTGCACAGAGGGGCTACGAGCTCCCCGCTCCAGGTCATGCCTACTGAGGCACCCGAGGCAGGGTAGCAGGGAACAGCCTGTTCCCACCCGTGTCCGTGTCCGGGCCTGTTCCCACCCTACCTCCCCTTCGGGTCCGGGCCCATTCCTGGACAGACAGACAGACAAAGGCTTGTATAGTATTAGAATATATATATATATACTAGTCAATTGCCCGTCAGGAATGACGAGGGAGGAGGGGAGCACGCGGGGACAGAGCCCCGTGCCCCCACCAACCCTGTCTGGGCCCACTCCCCCTTTACCTTCTGCTGCTTGGGGTCTGGACCCGCTCCCTGCCGCAGCGGTGGGGGGAGGGGAGGAGTGTGCCCAGACCCGATGCAGGGGAGGGCCGGACACAAGGGTGGGGAGAAGCTGTCCCACTGCGGCAGGGGGAGTAACAGGCCTGGGCTGACCCAGCGAGGGCAGGGGAACAGGAGGAGCGCTCAGCACCAAGGGGCCGGTGGCAGGGAGGAGGCCCGAGCCTGAGCCGGGGGAGACGCTGGCCCACCGCAGCAGTGAGGGGAGCAGCGTCCCACTCTGACGCGGCAGCAGCTGGGGGAGGGAAGTAATGAGCTGCTTTCACCTCTCAAGCCCAGGCCCACTCCGGAGTGAGTTGCTTTCACCTCTCAAGCCCAGGCCCACTCCTCCCTCCGTCAGCTCCGAGCCCCCTCCTCTCATTCCCCTGCCACCACCGGGTTGGCCACGGGCCCACTGCTCCCTCTGCTGTGGTGGGCCAGCGTCTCCCCTGGCTTGAGCTCAGTCCTGTTCCCCCGCTGCGTGGGGCCCAGGGCCCACTCCTCCCCTCCCCACATCTCCGCCATGGCATGCCTGCTATTCCCCCAACCCACGTCAGGCTCACTTCTCCCACCACTGCCACGGCATCCCACATCAGGCCCTGCAGGCAGCGATGGTGGAAGGCGGGGAGGGATGGATCGAGGCCAGAGCCATGGCCTGGCCCCCCTGTGGCATCCCAACCCTGATACCCGCTGCATCGCCACCGCCATCACCTGCAGGGAGTAAAGGGGAGGGGGAGACCAGCTCCAGTGGCCTCATCCCTCCTTCCCCCCTGCATTCCATCCCCTCTGTTGCCCCCGCCTCCAGGGAGCAGGGCAGGCGGGGTGAGGCCACGCTGGTCAGGCTGCACTGGCCTTGCCCCCTGCCCTCCTTCCCCTCTGTCCCCACCATCATGGCAGCACTCCACCGGCTGCCAGCTCCTGTTGGAATGCTTGTTCTCACTCTGATTGGATGTTTGTCAGCCAATCAAAGCGCGAATAAAGCATTATGGACAAACAGACAGGCAAACTTTTATAATATTTGTGTGTGTGTGTGTACACTCAGGTCTCTTTATAGATTCATGAATTGCAAGGCCGGAAGGGACCTTGGAAAATCATCGGGTCCAGCCCCCTGCACCAAGCAGGAAAGATAACTGGGGGTCAGGTGACTCCAGCAAGGTGACCGTCCAGTCTCCTCTTGAAGATTTCCAGGGTAGGCGATTGCACCACCTCTGGAGGGAGCTTATTCCACAGTCTGAACACCCTGACTGGGAAAAGGTTTTTCTAATGTTGAGCCTGAATTGATCTTCCAGGAGTTTGTGGCCATTACTCCTGGTTTTCCCCTTGGGTGCCCTGGTGAACAGTTGCTCACCAAGCCCTTGATGTACTCCCCTAGTGTAGCAGTAAGCTGCTACCAGGTCCCGTCTCAGCCTTCTTTTCTTCAGGCTGAAGAGTCCCAGATCCCTCTGCCTTTCCTCATATGGCTTTTCGGGTAAAAATCTGATCATGCGGGTGGCTCTTCTTTGGACTCTCTCCAGCTTGTCCACGTCCTTGTTAAAGTGTGGTGCCCGGAACTGGACGCAGTACTCCAGCTGCGGTCTCACCAGTGCTGAGTAGAGTGGAAGAATCACCTCCTTGGCATTGCTGGAGATGCATCGATTGATGCATGCCGGAGTATTATTTGCCCTACTAGCTACAGCATCGCACTGCCGGCTGTTGCCTTCCTCCATAGTAGGTGTTGTGCCTCTACCTGGGATCTCTTGAGGTATATTAACAACCTTTTTACACAAACAGGATGTTGGCTGCCCTCGTTCCCCTGCTTTACCTGTGGCAGGTTAGGGTGTTATGTCTTGTCTTGTGTCTGGGTTGATGACAGTTTTATGAAGAGTTTAGATTATGGATTTGTATAAGACGGTTTGGATAGGGATGCTCCTGCCTCAGGCAGGGGCTTGGACTAGATGACCTTTGGAGATCACTTCTAGCCCTGCTTCTCTTGATTTGTAAGATGTGCCAGGGGCAGACAGCAGAGAGCCAAAAGGCTGAGCAAATTCAATACCTGCCAAAATATAAATATAAAGATAGATAGGTCGATAGATATTGAATATATATATTTATTTATACCCAGTGTGGGCCATCTGTTTTATAGTCATGTTCAATGATGGCTGCATTTAACGAACTTCGTAACTGGTTTCCATTGCGGAGCACATGCTGCTTTTGATAGCAGTTTAATGATAGATAATGTATTTAGCAAGATTTCCTTGTATGCAATTATAAGATGTGGGCTCTTAAAGCCTCAATTTGGAATTGAGTAAATACGGCACTATGAGCCAGATTCTGCCCAGGGTCCAGATACAACTTGCTCTGATATTAACAAGAAGTATGGCTGCACACTCCAGACAAAAGTTCACTCTGCAAATTGCTCGTGATCTTACTGGGTCAGATATCACCAAGTGATGCAGGACCGAACAGATCTCTGTGAATTTACACTCCACAGCTTGAAGGAAAAAAAAACACCTGATTCTTGCATTGTGTGTGATCAAATGACCCCTTATGCTAGTTACTCCAAGATGTCATCATCACTGAAGTCCTCATTCATATTCACAGACTCAATGATCTGAAAGCATAATGTCATCTAATATGACTTTTTATAAAATATTGACCAGAGAATTTCAATTACTCCTATACTGAAAGTGGGATGAGGTAAAACAGGAAGAAGACACTTTGGTTTCAGGATGAGTGTCTGTACATGGAAGCAGGGGTTTAGGTTGTAGCCATGTTGGTCTAAGGACACAGGCAGACAAGGTTCCTTGGGTGAATTTGATATCTTTTATTAGACCAACCCAAATAGTTGGAGAATAGTTATTAAGCAAGGTTTCGGGTTCAAAAACCCTTTGTCAGGCTAAGGAAGCTGCAGCAGTTGGTGTGCACTCTTCCTGGATGGAATGAAAAGTAAGGAAGCCAGGGGCAGGGCTGGGCTGGGCTGGGCTGGGCTGAGGAGTCAGTTGCCAGGCAGATTATAATGTATCAAAAATCCAATGTCTATGTTTAGTCCATGATCTCTGGTATCCAGGAGGTTGATGAAATGGAGCTCATAGGCTCGTCTCTGGGAAGTGTTGTGTAAATTTCCCTTGAGGATCAGGACTGAGAGATTGGAGAGAGAGTGGCCCTCCTGTGAGAAATGTGCCCCCACTGGTAATTGGGTATTTCTGTCTTTGATAGATTTCCGGTGTGCGTTCATTCTGGTGCGCAGTTGTTGTTTGGTCTCTCCTACATATTTTCCATCAGGGCATTTGGTGCATTGGATGAGGTATATTACATTTCTGGAGGTGCAGCTGTAAGATCCAGGAATGCTGATGGCTCTGTTGTGGGGTGTAGTAATAGTAGGGGTGGTGGAGATGTGTTGGCAGGTTTTGCATTTCTTGTCATG
>NW_005843167.1:35026-35605 GCF_000455745.1 Alligator sinensis
CCCCTGACTACTACACACAACTCCAAATATGCTTCACAGCTATGCAGAAGAACTTCAGAGAAAATTAGAAATCATCTACTTCACCTACTCTACTCCAAAAGAGACCAACTCAGGAAGGAAATCACCATATACTACAACAACTTAAAATACATAAATCCATGCATGTTCCCTGACAATATACGGTGGATACAAAGAGACTGTGAAAAACTTACTACAGCATTCATCCTACATAAAAAGAAGAAATGGAACAAATTACTCCAAGAACAAGCTCCCCAGCCACAAAACAACTATCAGAGGAACAACACCAACACCTTACGACATTCCACCCTTAGACTCAATGAAACTGAAAGCAGCAACCAACCCACAAATATTATCAATCTCTCCACACACACGCTTACCAAAACTGAAAAATCTGTCCTTCTAACGGCCTAAATTTCTGTCCAGAAAAATACCCTAATAAAATACTTCAATGTGGAGAACTAGAAGAATTCTTCCGATGCCTGCACCTCAAAGAATATTTCCACGACCAAACTGAACCCACTCCCAACAACAACTCATCCTCTGACAACATTCAGGAAA
>NW_005843167.1:37932-61922 GCF_000455745.1 Alligator sinensis
ACACATCTCCACCACCCCCACTATTACTACACCCCACAACAGAGCCATCAGCATCCCTGGATCTTACAGCTGCACCTCCAGGAATGTAGTATACCTCATCCAATGCACCAAATGCCCTGATGGAAAATATGTAGGAGAGACCAAACAACAACTGCGCACCAGAATGAACGCACACTGGAAATCCATCAAAGACAGAAATACCCAATTACCGGTGGGGGCACATTTCTCACAGGAGGGCCACTCTCTCTCCAATCTCTCAGTCCTGATCCTCAAGGGAAATTTACACAACACTTCCCAGAGACGAGCCTATGAGCTCCATTTCATCAACCTCCTGGATACTAGAGATCATGGACTAAACATAGACATTGGATTTTTGATACATTATAATCTGCCTGGCAACTGACTCCCCAGCCCAGCCGCTGGCTTCTTTACTTTTCATTCCATCCAGGAAGATCGCACACCAACTGCTGAAACTTCCTTAGCCTGACGAAGGGTTTTTGAACCCGAAAGCTTGCTTAATAACTATTCTCCAACTATTTGGGTTGGTCTAATAAAAGATATCAAATTCACCCAAGGAACCTTGTCTGTACATGGAAGAACATTTAAATCAGGAGCAATCTCATGTGCAGACAGGCCATAACTGGTGTGTACCTAAAGCGTCTCTTCCAGAACAGATTCAGTCTTGATCTGAAGACTTCAAATGACTAAGAATCTACACCAGCCCTAGCCAGTTTGTTTCAAAGATTAATCAACCTCACTGCAAAATAGACATTTCTTATTTCTAACTTGAATTTGTCCGGCTTTTACTTCTAGCCATTGCTTCTCATTATGCTTTTCTCTACTACATTAAAAAGTTCCTCAATACATGGAATGTTTTCCCTATTAAGGTACTTATACAGCATGATCAAGTCACTTTTATTTTCTTTTTGATAAGACAAATAGATTGAGCTCCTTACAGCTCTCACAATAAGGCATTTTCTTCAACTTCTGAACCTGCAGGGATCTGTGATCTGTCAGAAATATGCTGCACTTTCATAAAGCTTTAATGGAGGTCCACACTGGGGAAGGAATCTGCCTTCATAAATGGCAAGGCAGAACCAGGATTCCAGCAACAGTGGAGATCTGTTTATGCTGTAATTTTGCCAAAGTACAAAAAAAAAATCTGTGTTTTCTTCCTCACCTACTCAGATGGAGTTGTTATTGTAAATTTATCCATCAGTGCTGGGCTGCCAGTAAGGCTGCCAGGAAGAGCACACATCAACTGCTGAAACTTCCTTAGCCTGACAAAGGGTCTTTGAACCCGAAAGCTTGCTTAATAAATATTCTCCAACTATTTGGGTTGGTCTAATAAAAGATATCAAATTCACCCAAGGAACCTTGTCTGGGCTGCCAGTAATTACTTTTTGTTATTGCCATCCTTAGTAAAGGAACATTGCAATGTTGCCTCTGGGGAAATACGCACACATGTGCAACATGAACATGAGCTTTGCATGATGTTACAAGGGAGGGCAAGAGGGGAGCAGGGAGGGCAGTGAAGGGGATTAATGGCATAGCACAGATCAGAGAAGGGGGATATCCTGGACGGAGCTGTTTGGTGTTGATCCCCTGAGCCACAAGCCTGATACAGTCATTTTGGGGGCCAAAATCAGCCTAAGGATCCTAGGTTGAGCTCCGCAGTTCTATAGTGATGAAGTCTTCACAGTTTATTGCAATGCTTCTGGAAAGTGGGATGTCGTGGGCCTTCTTTTCACAGTTTCACACCTTTGCTGTACATCTATTATAAATCTACTCTATAAAAATACTCTTTAGAGAGTCTCATTTTGTAAAGAAGCAGGAAACAAACTTAGCACAAATCTGCAGGAACATCATTTTTTTGCAGGCAAAGGCATCAATGCCATAAAATAATTCTCCATCTGTTGTTTTGTCGAGGGTGTGAGTTTCTCTCTGATGAATGCCTGTTTATGCCAGAATAATTATAGAGCAGCCTTTCTCTTTGTTTTCAGTAAACTGAGACTGAGCATTTGGCTACTGTCAGACCTGTGAATGTGGATCTGAGCCTTAATAGTAACACCCTTCATGGATCCTCTGAGTCAGTGTTTTATTTTTGATAGCAGCATTAGCTTATGCTTTTACATATTACATAACATCTTAAAGTAATCTCAGGAAACCCCCTTGTGTATGGCTTCTGCTGATTTGTTTCTGTCAGGCCATATTGGCATTTTGATATCTTCCACTCATTCCTTCTCCCTTTGTTTCTCAAAGTATGGTTTGGAGAATGGGAAACCATGGGCAAAAGAGGTGAAGTGACTTGCCCATATTTCATAGACATTTGGGCTGGAAGGGACCCCGAAGGATCATCGAGTCCAGCCCCTATATCAGAGAGGCAAGGACAGAAACCCCAAGACTCTGACTATAGTCCTTACTACACTTTCCTCAGAGGAAAACCTATGTTTATGCTTGCAGTACATAAATTTCAATTCAAGTCAACACCACAGTTCTTGGACATGTTTAGTGGGTGTAGCCAAAGGCCAAAAGGAAAGTACAGTTCATAATGCAACATCTGCAACTCACATTACCATACCCGTGCTAGCTGTAAGTTAGCTTGTTCGAGAACTATTAGCAGTTCAGCCTTGCTGGCAGACAGCTGAGCACAGCTAGCCATTAGGTATGTACCCAGCTTCTCAGGAAGGTTTTCTAGCCCCCACTGAGCAATCATTGTGCTAACAGCACTTGAGCTAACTTGTATAAAGCTAGCTCAGGTTCGTCTACACAAGTTTCAGACACTGACATGGAAACATTCTCTTTCTGCCTTCTGGTGCTGACTGAAGGACCCGTGGGGCAGATTTATCATCTGTGTGAACCAGCTCCAGCTCCCTGACATCTCCTCTCTCTTTTAAATGACCACGGCAGACAGAAGGAACTTACTGACTTCCCTTTGGGAGGAAAAGAGAGAAACACACAGATGTGGAGAATAGGAAGCAAAAACTGGGAGGCAGAGAGAAGAGGAGCTAGAAAGGGTGGACACATGCCATTTCTGGGGATGTCTGTCATGAATAGGTTTTTGTAGCAACTCAACAAGATGGTCGATTCGATCACCTTAAAGAATCTCGGTACACACTGAGCTGCTCTCAACCCTTTCTCCACAGGGACACAAATTAGTTATTTTGTACCTGTGTCAGTCCACATTATTTTCCATTTTCAGGGCCAGACTTTGCTATCCATCTTAGGCACTTATTTGGACAACTTCAACTGTAGTACCCAAATGCCACACACTTTGAAATGTTTTTACCCTCACATCACCCCAGTGAGTTAGGACATTGCTGTTATCACCGTTTGACAGACAGTGAACTAAGATGAGAGACTAAGTTACTTGCCCAAGGCCAAAAAATGAAGCTGTGGCAAGGAAAGCACTGGAGTGGAGTTTCTTGCTTGCCAAACGGGATTTCTAATTACTGGACCAGCCTTCCTGCTCAAGGAAGGACAGTCTTAATATTGCCTTTTCTCATGTCCACACAAACACCCACCTCTACCTTCTGAGTAGCACCCCCTGTTTTGCAGGTAGTCTTGCTTCCTTTCAAACACTGGTTCCATCTGCCTCAAATTGCTGCTCAGTAGAGTAGAGGGTCAGAGGCTTCCTACTGAAGGCTCTGGGATCAGGATCTCATAATCTGATATTCCTTCTAAAAAGAGCAGTAGGGTCTTTACTTTTCACTGATAGAGCTGCCAGGGCAAATTAGAAAGGAGCTCATGGTGGGATTTGCCCCAAAGTCAATCCCCAGTGACCAGCCCCTACCCAGTTTTGCACCACTGCAAACCCTTGGAGCTGATGTGATAAACTACTTGAAACCATTTTAAGCAATGTTAAGCTCCACCAATACCCATCTACAGTAGGCTTGCCCCAGCTAAACCAAAGATTGGCACAGATGGGTAGAATCAAGACCTATCCCTGTGGTAGACAACATGTCAGATACACTTCTCCTCCTTAACTGTGCAATGTCTTCCTTCCCTATGAAAAAAAGTCTTTTATTTATTTGCCCACACAAAACCTGCTTCCAGCACACAACAAGACGTTTTACTTGTCCCACAAAATCCAGGGCCAATGCTGCATATTCCTGGACACCATGCACAAGCAGCTTATCGCTCAAATACCATCTTTGCATGTACACAAGGCACTCCCTTAAGGACATTCATTAGTGGTTTTCAAATCCCTTCTAGACTCATCCTTTACACAGTTAAGCAACCCTAGTGGCTGCCTACTGAGGGCAGCTAGATTTTTCCACAAGGTCAGCTATTTTTTTCTTCATCTTTGGTTCTTTCTTTCATCCAGAAACGAAAGCTTTGAACATGTGATTTGAGTGTGGGAACTTCTACTAGCCTGGGGTATTTTGGTCCACAGTTTCTTTAAATATTATTTGAGGTTTTGAAAGATAAAGAGCTCTGAACTTTCACTCCTTCATTCTAAGATGTATTTTGTTTTACTAACACTGGAAACAATAGGAAATCTTCCTGTAATGACCCCAACACATTGCATAACCCTGTCCTACGAAACAAAGGAAGAAGCTCAGAGTTGCTAACATGTCTCCAGCCCAAATTGAACAGGATTTGGGGACCTTGCACTGGCCCTTTATACAGGGAGGAATTCTACCCGCAAGACCTCAACCTTGCCAGAGAGTTGAAAATTAATTAAGCAAGTCTGATTCCATCCAGAAGAAGGGCAATGGGATCAGCTAGCACTCTAGCCCTAACAAAGGATCAATCAGGATATATTTGTCAACTTCATGCTTTCAAAAGTCATGAGGCAGGTGCCAAAATTTGTAAGTGGCTTAAAAGTAACGAGATTTGGGAAGAGGGGTGAAGAAGGAGTATATTAATTTTCCAATTCCTAAATTGTTAGGCGTACAGGTTGTAGCCATATTGGTCTACAGGCAAAAGGAATCAGAACTTAAATCTCCAGCTCTAGGAGTTAATAGTTTGCAGGGTAGTCCTTTGAAAAAGAAAAGGAAGCTCCTGGCTTTCTGAGCTAAAGAGAAAATCTGGAAAGCACAAAGCAAATGTAACTTAACAATTTAGGAGTCAGAACTTCTGGCAGAGGTGATATTTTTTATTAGACCAACTAACTATTTGCAAAATAGATTTTGCACCAAAGCTCCCTAAGTGGCCCTTTGGCCCAAATAAGTGCCCACCCCTGACTTAGTTGCTCTCTGCCTCAGTTCCTCATTTATCCAATGGCCATATACTTAGTCTGGCATCCCTGCACAATTTTATAGTTTTCACTCTTATCACGCATCTTTGTTTTGATTTTTGATGGGTATCACTTGAATAGGCATCAGGGCTTGAACCACTTACAACAATAAGAGTATCAGTGAATCTCATAGGGTGCTTCTACACATGGCGGTCGTCACAATGTACGTGTGACAAAAACGTCACTTTGTGTGGCATAATGGTGTCACACATTACAAGTGCACCAGTTTTGGGGGTTTTAGATGAGTTTGAACTGTTGCAAACTAAACTATATCCAGATGTAGTTCAGTTTTCAATGATACATTACAGCTGTCAGCTAGCTCCTGGCGGCAGGAGAGGTAGGCAGGTTCTGCAGAAAAAATGGATTGGGCCCCTTGCTGCTTCTGCTTTCTATGGGTACCTGCTGAAGGCAGAAGCGGTGAGGGGCCTGATCCTTTTTTTTTTTTTTTGGTGGAGTCTGCCTGTCTTTCCAGCAGCTGGGGGAGACGGGGGTGGGGGGATGACTGCTGGCGGGCAGAGTGGCCCCTTGAGCTGCAGGGGGCCCTGGTCCTTCAGCACCCCCCTGGAGCTGTACAGATGGGCTGGTAGTAAGCCAGGTGCTGCCCTAGCTCGGAAGCAGCATCTGACCCAATCCAACTGTTCCTCGAGCCCGCCCGGGGAGCACCACCTGGGCTTCCAGCACTCAGGCTTGGGGAACAGTTGGATTGGGCTGGGTGCTGCCTCCAAGCTGGGGCAGCACCCAGCCCACTAGCAGCCCACTCGGGCAACCCCAGGGGGTGCTGCCACCCCGGAGAGAAGGACTAAGGCCCCTTGCAGCTCAGGGGCTGCTCAGCCTGTTGGCAGCTTTCCTCCCGGCTGTGGGCAGGCTCCAACAACAACAACAAAAAAAGGATCAGGCCCCTCGCCATTACAATGAAGGAAAATCCTAAATTGAAATGGTGGGTTTCAATTAAAAACCCACTGTTTCAATTTAAGGGGCACAGAATGCAAACCTAAAGATTAACCCCCCATCATGTGTACAAGTGCCCATAGCTAGCAGCCTTTAGCAGCCTTTTACTCCTTACCAGTCACTAAATAAGGACAACAACCCCACTAAATAGCTCCCCAGCCTTCCGGGGGAGCCGGTTGGGGGGGGGGGTGGGGTTGCATTATGTATCTATATTGCTTGAGTTAGTTATAGAAACAGGAACAGTGAGTCATTTATGGAACCAAAGTACAGGCAACCCTCGCCATTTGCAGAGGATACATTCCTGTGATCCCTGTGAATGGCAAAATCCGCGAATAGGGCACTGCGTTCATGAACGCAGTGCCCGCAGCAGCTGGGGGGGCAGGACACAGTTCCAGTGGCGACAGCGGGAGCGTGGCGGCAGAAGCCCAGCGGCAGCAAGCACAGAGCACCCGATGAGCTCCAGTAAGTGTTTAAAGTGTATTTAAAATGTGGGTTCAGCATTTGTGAACATTGGAAACCATGAATGCTGAACCCGTAAATACTGAGGGTTTCCTGTACAGGCAGTCCTTGGACTTATGACACAATTGGTTCCTGAAAACTGCATCTTAAATTGAAATGTTGTAACTTGGAGCCTATTTTCCCATAGGAAATAATGTTATAAATGCGGGATTGGTTCCTGAACCAAGGCTTGATGCCCTATTTTCACCAGAAATAACCTAGAATTTTGTACTCAATCACTTATAGATGAGTAATATACATTATGTATTTATATTATAAATAACAATCATATTGATTTGGAAGGACTTCTTTGAGGTGACTTTGCTGGACTTTTTGAAGGGCTCTTAGTTGGACTTTTTGAAGGGTTCTTGGCTGGAGTCTTCTCAGGAATCTTGGTTGCAGGTTTTTCTGGAGTCTTGTCTGCTTTCTTAAAGAAAGTGTCCAAGGAAGTTTGGACAGATGTTCTCCAGGGAGATGGGTGATGCAGTGAACTTGTTCACTGGTGTAGCGTCACGTAGGATCAAGCATTGTAAAGTCGAAACTGATGTCAGAAAGTTGAAACAGGGTGTCAATTTATAAATGTTGTAAGTGTGAAACGTTGTAACTAGAAATGTTGGAAGTCGAGGACTGCCTGTACTGGAGACCATGCTGTGGGAAGCCACATGATTTAATTGCTCTTTCTAGCTCTGATTGATACTGTGAAAAAATCATTCTGCCTGTCTGACGCTTCCTGACGCTCAGGGTGAAATCCTGGCACCACTGAGATCAATGGGGGCTTTGTCATTGAATTCAATGGGCCAGGATTTCACTCTTAAGATTTAACAATCTGACTTCCACCAGCGCTAATAGAAGTTTTGCCATTAACTTTCAAAAGGAGGATCAGGGCCTTTGTTACCTAGTGCTTTTGCCATACATAAACCAACTGGAAGAGAAACCACATATTGGGAACTGATTCTATTTCTCAGGCAGCTGCTCTGAAACTCTTCATTTCAAAGAGTGCAGCTACTATCTTCCCTTTAATTGTGCAGTCTACTGTCCAAAGCCTGCATTGTTGTAGCTGTGTTGTAACTGACTCTTTACATCTCATCCCCAGGCTGTTGGTGTGTAGCTGACACAGGAACAACTTCTTCATTTTTCACAGTTTGTTCCCAAGTAACCTCCTCTGATTGCCAGGCTTTCCCCCAACCCTTATTACACTCTCCTCCTTCTCACTGTGTATCAACAAGGCACTGAATCTTGTATCTACAGCATAAACATGCTTAACCATCTGCCTGAAGCTCCCCAGATCAGACCTGTGCTGATTCAGACAATCTGCAACTCATAGAAGAAGGAAGAGAAGGAAGAGCCAAGAGAAGAAAGTTGCTTTGTCATTGTGCATCCCCCTTCCTGTAGGGTATTCAAGCCCCCACTAATCATCAGGGATCCTGGTTTTCTCTGATTTAAAAAAATCCCCAATTTTCAGATTTAAAAAAGTAACCCAAAATCCAATTTTTTTCTGTGAGATATATATATATATATATATGTATAAGTATGTTAGTGACATTTCATCTTCATTATGGAAAATTGTGGATTTTGGTTTACTTTTTTTAATCCGAAAATTGGGGATTCTTTTTATCAGAGAAAACCAGGGTTCCTGGCTAATCATTAAGCCCACCCTGTCTCTGAGACCATTTGGGATATGGGACTGAGCATAATAACAGTTTTGCTTAGCAATGGTGAGTCATTCAGGATGCAAAAGTAACACCAAGAGGAGAATGTAACTGATAATGCTTCCTTTGTTGAACAGATATTGGTTTGCATTAGTGAGTTCAACGGTTTCTCCATATACACAGGAGAGGGCATCATGAAAGGAGCCATTGCTGGATAAGAAACTAGTGTGTCCAGCAAAAACATAGTGTTCCCTGTAAAAAATAATGATGTGAAATCTGCTACTAACATAGAGAAGCAGCCTTATGATGAAGTGAAAAACGGAACTGAAATGAATAAAACAGAAACTGTGCTTGGCGAAGAGAATTGTTTTTGTTTTAAAATTGGATACAAGAGAACTTCTCTCATAACAGGAAAGTAAATGCTTTTCTTTACAAACTCCTAAGCCAGTTAGTCTCAATTTTTTTAGAGTCAAGGCACCCCTTGGAAAATACTAGCTTAGTTTTCACTCATTTTTACTTCAGAAAAAATAATAGAGAAATTCTTCTGTTGCAAAGAACTGAGAATAACTACAATAGGTCAGCATGTTTTTAATACTATACTCCTATTTGAAATCTGTGAGGGCGTCCAAACGTGCATGGACGTTTGGTTCCCCGGGGACGACTAGGCAGCTACTTGTCCCCAGGGAATATCCATGCCACGTGCGCTTTGACACATGGCAAGTTACCCCAGGGGTGGTAGGGGAGGCTGGAGCCAGCACTGTGCTGGCCCCAGCAGCCTTACATGGGGTTCTGGGGGCCTCTTGGGGCTGCAGCTGTGGTGATTCTGCCAGGCAGAGCCTGGCCAGCAGCTGCAGTGCAGCTCCAGGTGGCCTGCCTCTGCTTTTCAGCAGTGTGGAAAACCCAGCAGCGTGGGTTTTCCACAGGGGAAAAAAAATGGAGCAGCGCATACACCAACAGTGTGCCCTTGCAGCACGGAGAACACTGAACTGTGCGGTATACTGTGCTGCAAACTTGTTTGCTGTGCCACATACCACACGAGCATGCTCATCTGGATGCACCCTGTGGGTTTATTTTGTGAAGTATGTTTGCACACCTAACAGTGCTAACACTATCCAGCACCCTTGAAAGGATCTCAAGGCACCCCAGAATGTTACAGGATTCTTGTTGAGAATCACTGTCCTAAGCAAATCAGAGCATCTACTGTTCTACAGAAATAAGAGCATATATTCAGGATCTTGTAATAACCCCAACAGGTCCAATCCACCTTATGGCCCTGAAAGTGATGTGCCAAACATAAGTGCTTAGGTATTACACAGCAGTAATATGATAAAATCCTATGGTCTGTGTTACACAGGAGGTCAGACAATGCAATATTTCCTTCTGGTATATAAAACTTAGTATAGGTACAATAAAAACTCTTACCATTATTATTAGCTAGTATTGCTGGTATATTTTATTATTTATCATAATCAACTTAATTTCCCAGCAATAAATATAATCTGTGGCACTGAACCTTTCTTTACCCAGGCTCTACTGGATTTTTTAGTTTTCTGGGTAAGAGCTTGGGTAGTATTTTCCCAAGACTTTAGCCTAAAATTCTTTCAAACATTCATAGATGCTAGGGTTGGAAGGGACCTCCACAGATCATTGAGTCTGACCCCCTGCCTAGGCAGGAAAGAGGGCTTGGGACAGATGAACCAAAGAGCGCTGGGGTCAGATGACCCCAGCCAGATGCCTATCCAGCCTTCTCTTAAAGACCACCAAGGTAGAGGAGAGCACCACCTCCCTTGGAAACCCATTCCAAATTTTGGCCGCCCTTACCACGAAGAAGTTTTTCCTGATATCTAGCCTAAATCTGCTCTCTGTCAGTTTGTATCCATTGTTCCTCCAAAAGGAAACTATGCTGTATTGGCCAGGAATCAAACCCAGGCCTCCCACGTGGCAGGCGAGAATTCTACCACTGAACTACCAATGCTCATATGAAAAGTATTTTGGCTGAGAACACTGCACAGAAACCACAACACCAGACAGCAAGGGCAACATGTTCTTATGCACATGTTCTTTAAAAATATAAAAAATAGCTGCAGGTAAGTTGTTTACATCCTCTGCAAGTCCTCTCAGATACTACACACCTCGCATCTTAGATGTCCTGGGATTTATTGAAAAAAATGCTTGTCTCACTGCCCAAATCAGATATTTCCCTAAAGAAAAGACTAGAGTCTATTAGAAAAACAGGAGAGTCTGTTTATTTATTCAATAGTATTTTGTTTCAAAAGGCTTTTTTGAGCCAAAGTGAATGCACCTTGTTCAATCAAGCCTGATACAATGGCTAGGAAAAAGGCCTGGGAGCCACAGCTTGCCTCCATTTACCCGTCTGTAAAATGTGAAGAGTAACATGGCTCCTTGACCTGCAAGGAAGACTAACAAGTGCATGCTACCCCAGTGTTCTGGCCACCAGTGAACTCTGAAGTGCTAGTTCTTTGCATCTACAAGACCTTACAACTCAACTTTCCTTACGATTTTTTTTGTCAAAATATCACTCGACCTTGACTGGATCGCCTACACTTGGTCTCCAGCCAGTGAGATCCAAGATCCGGGTTCCTGGCCCTCCACTTCAGAATTCCAGGAAGAGAATGAGTTGGGACATTAATTCAGAGCATGCCTGTTCTGTTGAGTGAGGACAAGGTATGCCCGTCAGACATGTTAGAGCCTTATCCTGGCTACATTCATAAACTTTAAGGGTTATATCCTAGGTCTTTCAATAACTGCTGGCTCTTGCCACAACATTTAATTTTCTGCCAAGAGTTTCCTTCTTGCTGTTTTCTCAGGCTGTGATGCACAGGCCTGGGGATATATGCCCCAGGTATGGGGACACGCTGAAAGCTTTTCAGCTAAGCCAGAGCTATCCAAATTGTGTCTTGCAGGTCACATGCAGCCCCCAAGGGGTTATTTTTTATGGTTCCTGGGCTCCCACCCAGTCACCACTCCTGCTATTGCTCCAGCTGCAGCAGCAGCCAGGGCCTGCTTTCTTCCCTCCTGCCAGGGTGCAGGGATGGGGACCCCAGCTCATGGTGCCAAGGGTGCCTGTGGCTGAAGAGCTGAGGGTAGGAGCTAGGACACCACCCACGCAGCACAGTGCAACAGGGTGGCAGGGGAGGAGGGCGGCAGATGTGACCTTGGGCTGTGTGACACCCAGAGGGCCCATGGCTTGTTCTGGTGCTGCCCACATGGCATGAGCCTCTGGCCACTTAGGAGTTGGATAGCCCTGACCTACACCAATGCTCCCAAGCTATAAACCAACACCTGCAAGGGGCACTGCCACCACCTTTGTATTTCAGGAGCTAAAACCAATACAGCTACACACAAGTGAGCAATCAGGACTGCTTCTTTCTCAGAAAGGACTCTTAGGCTGACTCCTATGTTACAGTTTGTTCCGAGTTACCATCAGGATAGCTAAATTCCACGAAAAGAATGAGTTGGGACATTAATTCAGAACATGTCTGTTCTGTTGAGGGAGGACAAGATGGACTCAGCCTTTTTTTGTACTGAGTCTCTCTAGATTTGCTGCTATCCTGTCATTCATCACTTAACAGATACTGCTTTTGCAAGCTAAATGTGAATATGAGATGGGTCTGCATGGAGAAAGAGAACATTCGGCTGACCAACCTACTGGACAGATCGGATGGGTCTTTTTACTTTTAATTCAGAAGCATAAAGGAGTTGAGAGTCAGTGGAACATAGCATGAGCTACAGTGGGAACAGAGGGACCCTGCAGAGAGTAATCCTTTAAACAGCCAAGCTCAACAGGAAATGTATGTTAAGGCTGACCAGCTGTTAACTGCTTTAAAGAAAATCCTAGGAAGAGAGTAATTCAGATGATGGGCTGTTCTGTGTCTGAAGCAGAGTGGGAACACAGGGACCAGAAGGAAGTGACAATTTTTGCCCAATCTGGCCATGAAAAGCGGTCTATAGCCATGACAAATGCATAGCTGCAGACCGCTTCAAGAATGGCTGATTGGATGAAACTGAACCCTCATTGCATGAGGGTTCAGATGAAGATGTTTCAAAACATAGCTCTTCTGTAACTTGTGTCTGCATTGCCTTCCAGCCTGTCACTGTTTTCAGAATGGGAAAGGAGGGAAAAGGGAGCAGAGGGAGCTCTGTCTAGGTGTTTTTCAGCCTCTGCTGGGGAGGCGCTCTGATTCACCCACCCCACTTCCAGGGCAGGCTGGGGAACCCCTAGAAGGAGCTCCCTCTGCTCTCCCCCCTACCCATTCTGAAAACAGACAGACTGGGTGGGGGGACCACTCCTAGGGAAAACTGGCTGCAGATTTCCCTCCCCCTGGAACCAACAGGGAACTTCTGTTTGGTCAAGGGGGTTCATTGCAACTCAGAATGTTTGCTGCAAAGTGTTCTGAGTTACAGCAGGGAGCTACACTTCTGTCTGCACCCACAAGCCACTTTACATAGAGAGAGGATGCAGTCTGTGATTAATTCAAGAGCGATGTCCTGCAGAGACTAACAACCTATCACACCCAGGATGTACTTCTGTCTTCTGACCCACCCTTCCTTATAGCAGCAGTGGCAGTTGTGGAGCAAGATATTTTCAGCAGATTAATGCTCAAGTGCATTACAGGGCACCTGCTCCTCCACATTAATTAATTCCCAGAAATAACCTTTGTTATATTTTACAGCTTCAAGTAGTACCATCAACTTGAAACCTAGTTACTACAAGTACTGCTGCAGAATTCCCTCTTCCCTTGTGCCCACAGCCAATCATTGTTATTTTATGGGCACATTTTTCTATTCATGAAAATGTTTCTCTCTCCTCTATTGCTGAGGGAAGGACCCACCAAGTGTGCAAGGGAAACAGTGAAACCAGATATGCAGAGGGTGCTATTGATGCACAAAATAAAAAAGTATGAAAATTCTCCTCTGCTCTTGGGTGTTTTAACAATACCACAGCCCTAAAAACTTGCAGACAGAGTGAGATTCTTAAGCTATATGCCCTTCTAATATGTTACAACTTTTTGGAGATGCAGTTCAAAGGGACCAGTGAGTTAAAACATGTGAGAGAAGGACTATATTTGAATATTTCTCCACACACACACTTGCACAAACACATAATTCCTTACGGCACAGTACAAGAGAAATATTTTATTAGATAGTCTTTAGGTTGGATATGCTATATAAAAAGTCATGAGAGAGTTCTGCAAACCATGGCTGTACCAATTAAACTAATGAAACTTTATTCCATACCATACTATTTGGTATATTGAACCTGTCATGTATATTACAGAAAAGATTATTTAAGAATTTAAGAGAGATTACTGATTTTTATGCTTTTGTCTGAGAAATTGGGTTCCTCAGCAGTCAAATCCAACTGTACGTAGTTCTATGAAACCAACCCATAAAACCCCTCTAAAATGCTCTAACTTTTCTGTATGTAACCATGACAGGGAATAAAAAGTCAGTATTTCTTTCAGTTCCTGAGCTAAGTGCTAATGCCATGTCCTCCATTAGGAAGCTTGGCATCTCTCCTCACCAGGAGTACAAAGCCATTACTTATAACTCACAGGGCTATAAGACATTAGATTTTACAGTTGGGGTGTTCTAACATATAGAAAACATGTCTATTGTCAAAGGCAAAATCTTGCCCATCCAGGACCTCAAGGAGGCATTATTCAGGACATGCAAGTATTTTTTCCACATTGAGGGGAAAGAGAAAAAAATTCCTTTTGTCAAGTTAGTTGGCTGAAGGAACAGAAGGGGCTGGGATGTTAGAATAAGTCCCAGAGGATGTCAGTTAGGGGACAGAGAACAAGGAAAAACATAAAAAATGCGTAAGTTCATTTATCTCCTGGCTATCACCTCCACTGATTGTGTGTATATATTAAATCAGAAGGAAATAAAGCTGAAGTATCCATTTGGTCTCAAGTGCCTGTCAAACACTACTTATTCCTCACGGTATTTCAGTGAAGTATAACAGCAGTGGAATATGACTTGTCCCATTTTTCAGATAGGAAAAGTAGAGCACAGAGAGGTTATGTGGCTTTCCAAAGGTCACAGGGTAAATTGGTGGCAGAGTTGGAAGTTGAATCCAGGAGCCTCTCTCTTCCCCTGCAGGATACAAGTAATTCCAGTTGACCTCAACAGACAGAGAATACCAGATTGCTCTGTCTCCTGCTTCAAACACACATACACTCCCTCCGCAGACAAAATGTCGAAGGTCAATAAGACCGCTAAGTAGTAGCAATCAAACAACACCACAAGACAGTTCGATGCCAGCTCACTTAAAGAGATGAAGGATGAAGCCACAGCATTCTTGGCCAGAGGGAGCAGCTGCCTCTTGCTCTCTCCACGCAGTACTAAGCACTCTCCCTCCCACTCTGGAAATGACTTTAGCAGTCTGCTCCTTGGAGGCACCAAAGCATCCCAAGAATGATGAAGCCTAAACTCAATAATAAAATTACATAAAATTAAAAGCAGGCACCAGGAAACCATTTAATCATTCCCTAGCAGGGGAGCAAACCTCTGCTCCCAAGTGCCAAAACCTGAAAAACAAACCTTTCAAATCAAGATTTCAGCACAAACAAAGGAGACACATGTGAAATTAATTCAGCTACATTCAGAGTAAGCAGCAAGGCTTTTACCGCAATCATCTCCAGGGCAAGAGTTCTCTTACCACAACAATATCGGTGATTTACAAACAATAGGTTGGAAGGGGGATCATGGTTTTTAATTACTCATTTTATTGAAGATTAAACCGTAATGGATACATACAACTCTTTTGCCTGCAAAAACTAGCATTGGATGATGCAGTACTAAGAGTACAAAGCAAGGCTAGCTAGCATGTGGATGCAAACCACTGTCCTCTACTGGCTCAAATCAGAATTGTCAACTGTGCATTAGCAACTTTCTGGGGTGTTACTTGTAGCAAGCAGAATCTCCCTTTGCCTGAAGAATGGTGTTTGTATCCAAAAACTTGCAAAGAACGATTTATCCAAGTATTTAGTTGGTCTAATAAAAGACATCACATTTACCCGAAGAACCTTGTCTGCCATTAACATTCTTAGCACTCTCCTTTAGCTCAAGTAGTAACAGCTACTTGTACTGTAGTAGCACCTAGAATTTCATTGCACTAAGGACTATATAAATACAGAATTAAAAGACAGTCCTTGTCTGAAAGAGACAGAACAAGGGGATCGTACTTCTATTACTATGAACATTCATAGATTTCATAGACATCAGGGCTGGAAGGGACCTCGGAAGATCATCGAGTCCAGCCCATTCAAAGTGGCGGTGTTATGAAGCATGGGAACAACTTGGCATAGGAGCATACCTGCATGTCAGGGGCTGCAGTGTATACCACTTCAGAGCATACGGCAAGATTAAATAGTTATATGAGATATGCGGGGAATCAAGAAGGGCTGTAATCAATGGCAGAGGCTGCATGTTGCAGAACTGAAGTGCTCTGTCTCAGAAGATGCTACTCTACAGGCATGGACAAAAATTATGTTTTGTCATGCAATCGGCCCCCTGAAGTATTTTATAACAGTGCCCTGACAGATGTGCACAACTGGAGAATACTACAAAAGTGCCTGATCGGAGGAGATTCTGGACCCTCATTACATGAGGGTTCAGATGTAGGTGCTCCAAAATGGAGCGCCTTCATTAACTTCTGTCAGTGCACGCTGGGAGCAGGGCTGGACTTGTGCAGCCCGATCCTTCCTTTAGTGCTGTCTTGAGAGTGGGATGGGGAGAAGAGAGGAGGGAGTTCCATCTGGGGTTTGCTCAGTCTGTGCTGGAGGGTGGGGCAGGTGGATTAGAGCTCCCCTGAAGTGGACAAAACCCCAGATTGAGCTCCCTCCCATCCTGAAGACAGCACCAGAGCTGGAAGGTGTGGGGGCAGTGCTAGGAGAGAAAGGTTGCAGACACACAGCCGCTCCAAACTCGAGCTCAATCCCAAACCCCCAAGATGCACCAGCGAAACTCTGTTGGGCTGGGTGGGGGACGGACTGCTGTAACTCCTGGCGTTTCCTGTGAAGTACCATGAGTTACAGTGGGGAGCTGCACATCTGTCAATGTCCCAAATATTTTTCAATGACTGGTGCCTCAAGAGCAGAACTGCAACCACAGTGAACTGTGGCCACCTGTATTTGATAGTTATATGTTGCCCTCTGTTCTAGTCAGGTTTTTATGTACCTTTTTAGGTTATTTGAGCAGCTTATGACCCCAAGGCCAAAGGAATGAAAGTGCTGGAGGAGGCATGATAGGATTAGAGCCAAGACTGGTGTAGACCAAAGCCCCATCATTCACAAAGTCAGGTCAGCTTGCCAGTGTCAGTCCTTGTTCAATTGTTTTATTATGGGTTTGAAGAAACAGATGAGAAGTGAAATGGTACAACCTGCAGATGGCAAAAATGCTTACATTAGTTACAACTGGCAAGACTGCAAGAAAGTGCTAAAGGAACCAACAAGTGAGGTTACCAGGCAGCACTGTCTGTACTGTTAGATATATCTCTGGCTCACCTAAATGTAACATTTGAACATCATACAGTTTTACCATAAGCAAGGATTATTGTGGGTGATATCTTTTATTGGACCAGCTGGATAGTTGGGAGGGAAATAAGCAAGCATTTGGGTACCACTCTACCCTTCCTCAGTTCTTTTTTCCTTCATTTTTACTACATTTATCCTCATAACACACCTGTGAGGTACAGAGGTACTGCTATTCCATTTTACAGGTGGGGAACAGAGGGCATTTTTAAACATGTAAGTGCCGCAGCACTGGGTGCTTTGAAAAGTGAAAACGGTGCTGCAACGCTTGCAGTTGTATAAGTGTCGAAATACGTGTCAACACTGAGAAAATGGCAGTGGCGTACTTCTGAACTGCAAAACATCAGAGGTGCTTTAATTCAAAAGTGCACCGCCTCCATTTTCTGCACACTGGTGCACATTTTACCACATACAACTGCACATGGCACAGCATGGTGCATTTCAGCTTGCAAAGCAGACTTGATTGAGTCTGCTCTGAGCCTGCTCTGAAGCAGCGGATCTCCAGTGCACCGCAGAACGAAAAAGTATGCATATAAATGCCCAGAAAGACTAAATGATTTGCCCAGTCACCTAGGATGGCTGTGGTAGACCATAGAAACGCCCACGTCTCCAATGTCCCAGTCTGACATTCTCCCATGACACCACCCTTTTTCCCCTGGCAAATAACATTCAGTTTAGAAAACACCAATTTGAAGAAATCACTTGAGCCATTCACACACGTATGTTTCTGTCAGAGTAGAACTTAGCATTTGAAAAGAACAACACACAAGCCATTTTGGGCAACTTGTTGCATAACAATTGTTAAAAAAAGCCCCAATCAACATACTTAAAAGTATATAAAAAAGGATAGAAAATAGTAAGATGTCATCAAGTATTACCAGTGCATCCTAACCTTGAATACTGTCTTTGCATTATTCACCCACAAAAGGATACAGCAGATATTTATTTCAAAAGGCCAGAGGAGAGCATTGAAGCTAATCAGAGACATGCAAAATTCCAGAATGGGAGGGTTTAGATCAGTGGGGGCCAACCCTTTTTGCAGGTGTGCCACAAATTAACTCCACACCCTCTGAGTGCCACTTTGATTCCTTTTCTCCCTCTGATCTGCTGCTGTGCTTTCTGGTTCCCACCCTGTGCTTCCTGGTTGATCTGTTGCTCTTCTTTCTGCTTCATACCCTGCGCTCCCTGCCTGATCTACTGCTCTGCTTTCTGTTCTCTGCTGTACCTGTAGCCCTGACCAGGAGGACCCCTGGGGACTGCAGGGCCATTTCCCTGTCTCTGGTCTGTTCATGTCTCCAGGCAGTTTCACTGGGAAGTGTCCACAGACTCCTTGGACTGGTTTGAGTATGGACACTTGTCTGATATGCTCAGCTCGGTGTCCTCCTCCAACTTGAGCACTTGTTTTGAACTTATGACTCTTCCATCTCTGTTCTGTCTTTTATTTGTCCCAAGCAATCAGTGGCATGCCCTTAGGCGGCCCCCATCACCAAGGGGGGCTTATAGCTCTACTTGGTGGGCTTCAGCCCACATTCCAGAATGACACAGCACAAGGCCTGTCCTCTCCCTGAGGCCCTGGCTGGGACAGTCCCCAGGGACTGTGGGGCCATTTTCCTGTCCCTGGTCCATTCAGGTCTCCAGGCAGTTTCACTGGGATGCATCCATTGGCTCCCTGGAGGGCCAGTGGGCAGTGGCTGGTGTGCTCTGCTCCATGTCCCCCCCTTGGAGCACTTGTTTTAAACCTCTGACCTCCTCCCAATCCCTGTTTGCTATTCAGCAGTCCCCCAAACTCAGTTGGCACACACCCAACAGCCCCCTCTAACGACGGTCGGGGGAGCTGACTGCTGCTCTGTGGGCATTAAGCTGTGTTAACCTTGCGTGTCACACAGGCCTGTCCCCTCCCTATCCGCAGCGTGCCACACGCGGGGCCTACTTGCAGCACCCGTGCCGCAGGCCCCACCCCTAATTTACAGGTAAGATCTTGAGCACAGGGAACCAGCGGGGCTGAGGTCCTGAGGTGTTTCCTGCTACAAACAATGGAGGCTGGAAGAAACGCAACGAAGGGAGGGCATGAGCGGGCCAGAAAAGCTCTTTAAGCTGGAGGCGATGCCGGCACGAAAGCAGCCCCGCACAACCCGCCAGTGCAGACGTCCAGCCGGAGCACGAGGCACATCCCCCTCAGAACACAGACAGCCAGGCACCAGCCCCAACTTCCGGTTCCTGTCCCCCACTTCCGTCCCGTAAAACTCGGGGCAGAAGCATTTCCGCCCTCACTACTGCGAATGTCCTCTTTAGGAATCGGAAGTTGTCTACTTCTGAGAGCACCACCCCCTTACCGCAAGTACGTCACCAGCGCAATACCCAGGGTGCTCGGAGAGACTTTTCTTTCATTGGCTCTCCAGGGCTGTTGCTCGGGGTGACGTGCCGCCCGGCAGTGATTGGTAGGTGTGTGCACAGGCGCAGTCGGAGGGCTCTGCCATGGCAGGGGAGAGGGTGGTATTCGTGAAAGCTGGAGGAGGTGGGGGAGGGGTTCGGCCGCGGAGCTGCGCGGCTTGGGCAGGGCCGGACGCCGTACGGGGGCGCTTGGCAGTGGGGGCAAGGCTCTCTGGCACCCCAGGCAGCGTCATCGTTAGGGACCAGAGTTAACGCGGGCCGGGGCTGGCCGCACCCCTGGGAGCCGAGGATCCAGGCTGCTCCTGGGCACAACAGGCACCGACTCCCCTACTGCTGCTGGGTCAGCGACAGCCCCCAGAGCATTGCGGGCCCAGGCACGAGGGGTGTTTCCTTTTGTCTGTCACTTCATCTGTACCTGGGCCTGAAACCTCCGCGCAGAGGGCTGGACTCTGCCACGCAGCGTTCTTCCCCGAACAGTCCCAGATCAGCGCGGGTCTCGGAGCCAAGTTATGATCTGCTAAACTGAAGGCTCAGCTTGCAGATTTGTAGTTTTAAATGCACCGCATGGCTGTAGGACGTTACCCAGAGGGGTGATGTGGCTGGGGACCTATCTGAGATTACAAATTAACAGAGTTAATTTACCTGTAAAAAAAAAATATATATATATATACACCATCTGCTCTGCTGAGCATTTCTTTACCCGGACTCTACTGCGATTTTTTTCCCCAGATAAAAATCGTATGCAGTATTTTTTCATGGTGTGTAACTAAAAGTCTCAGACAAGTGATCTTTACAGAATATAAAAGTTACTGTAGACAAGCTGTTTACATCCTAACCTCTGCCATTGTTCTCAGACACTAAATGCTTAGACTTCCTGGCAGTGCACCCCCTGAGAGTGCTGGTGCACCCCCTGACAGCCAGTGTTCCCCACTTAGGCCACTGGCAGGGGGGCAGGCGGGAGCAGTGGTACCCCCCCACCGAGAGTGCGGGCCGGGGAGTAGGGGTGCCAGGAGAAGCGCTGCCTGCACTCTTGGGTCTGCACAATCAGCTGCAGGGGGATGCCTGCCCTCCCTGTTGCTGACTGGCTGCTGGGGGGGGGAGCAAGTGCCCCCCCCTCCCCCCCCAACTCAGGAGGCATCAGTCGCCCATGCTTCCTGGGGTTTCTTTCTTTCTTTAAATCTTTCTTGTCCCACAGCATAAATCAAATATTTCCTTTTAAGACATGATTATTCTCATAGGAGAAGAGAAATAGAACATGGTCCAGTTTACATGGACCGTGGGGGGTTACCTTCCTCTGTAACAGGCTTCCTCTGGCGCTCTGTCCAGAATCTCTTGAGAATATATAGACCTTTTATAAAAGCAGGAGGTTGGCTGTTGTGGTTCCCCTGCTTTACCTGTGGCAGGTTAGGGTGTTATGTCTTGTGTTGCATCTGGGTTGACAGGGTAATTTTACAAAGAGTTTAGATTATGGATTTGTGTGGGATGGTTTGGATAGGGATGATCCTGCCTCAAGCAGGGGGCTGGACTAGATGACCTCTGGAGGTCCCTTCTAGTCCAATTTCTCTGTGATGTCTATGAACGGATGGATGCCATCTTTCCTCAGAATTATCTGAAGGATCTTTCTTTTTCATTTTAAATAGGTCATTCAAATTCTAGGGGATAAGTTTCCATACAGTCTGGTTGCAAAAAAAATTGACTGTAAGTGCACAGTTTTTTTTCACTTGTTAATTGCTGACATTTTAAAGACTAGTAGCCGTTTCTCAAATGATTCCCTCCCCAACTTTTTTTTTTGCAGTACCAGAATATCAAGGAGAACCAGATGAAATTTCCATTCAGAAATGCAGGGAAGCTGCAAAACAGGTCATTTGCTTTTTCTTTTTACCACTGTCACAGGTTTTATTAAAACATTGCTTCAAAGTAATCAACAGTTTTGCTTAAACAGCCCGCTATGATCAACAAGCATGATGAGGCACTTTTTGGCTAGTGGAAAATTAAATGCTCATGAACTGACTGAGTCCAACGGAAGGGACTCAGAATATTTAAATATAGCTATAGAAGAATGTATCACTGCCCTTAGGGGAATCCAGGTCTGGCCCACAAAAGGACTGTATCTGACCTATAGAACTAACACTAGTGCTGCCATGTAGCGGCAATCGATGGCAGGGGGATCCATGATATAAGGTGCCATGCAGTGGCATGTGGCAGAGACACAGATTGGTGGCAACTGGCCTACCTTAAAGCTTGAATTAACAAACTCTATTCATTTGGCTTGCTGCTTCTCAGAGGATGGCCTGCCTTAGATCTTTTTCTTATCTGATACAAGCTGAGAATGAGGTCAGCTCAGCTGGCTTTAGCTGGTTTGGGAGAATGCTGCTACAAGGATCTCCATCTCAGGCAATTAGTATTCTTGTCTTTGTAGCACAGGGACAAAGTAAAGCATTTTGAGTGTGTGATCTGCAGTCCTCTGGCCTCCCACATCCCTAGAACACAGTTCATACCTGTTCACGAACTGACAGGGCTCCTTTGTTTTTCTACCTTATCATTTGATTGGTAGTGATGTTGTACTCTGTTAGCCTCTGATTTTAACAGGGTGCCTTGAAAAAAGCCTGTAAGAAAATTCTTTTTTTCAAAGACAGTTTGATTGTGGATCTGATGAAAGGCATCAGTGTGAAAATGCAAAAAAACCCCTCCTTTTTCAGACTCTCATTCCCCAATAAAGAAGGAAGGGGCCCATGTGAATTATTCAGATTAGCTCTGCTCAGTGATCTAAAGCAAAACTTTTTTCTGCTTTGGAAGTGCGACTACCAGCTATTGGTGGTAGGAATCACAGTTTTTTTTTCTTGCCTGCTTTCTCATATATAACCTCAAATTTAAGGAGTTTGGGTGCTTTGCTTTCATGAAGCTCTTAGCATTTTGTGGAAATAATGGTGGTAAGAAAAATGCCAACTTTGGAAAAGGTGTTGTCCCCTTAAATCTAATGATTCTCTTTCTATCACTTCCACTGTGCAGATCCAGGGACCTGTTATAGTAGAAGATACTTGCTTGTGTTTCAATGCCTTGGGGGGACTCCCAGGACCATACATGTAAGTGAAACTGAAATTCATGTATCATTTTATTGCACAACTGTAGATTGTTGGGAATGCTTCATGCAGGGCTTTCAAAACTCCTTGAACTCTTTTCTATGTTGTTGTTGTTCTAGCTCCTACAACTTCAGCTCAGACAAGGAGAATGGAGATAGAATTCATACTTAGGTGTTTCTTGTTTTTATATATGTTACTCTAAAATTATTGCTTGTGACATGATGTACTCCCAAACTGCTGCTCCCTGTCACTGTACCCATCTTTGGGCCTGGCCTTGCAGAGGAATCCACATGAATGGATCTTTGCACCAATTCAGACATCACTAGCAGGATCAGCTTTTGTGACTGGACAAAAATCATCCCCAATACAATTACATCAAAGTTATTAAGGGGTTACACCAAGGAGGAATTCTGCCCATTATACTTCATCTACAGAGAAAGAGCTACTATAATAATTTTTAAAAAATTCAAGTCACTGGATTTGTATTACTGCATAACGGGAATCTTGAGACTCTTGTAGTTCAGTGTGTAACAAGATTTCCAAATATAGGGGCTTTTAACTAGGCTAACAAAGTTCTGCCTTATATCTTGACACTGTCTTTTGTTTTACAGTTTCTTTAACATTAGCACTGCTTAGTCAAGTTACTAGGGCAGGAAAAAGAGAAGCTGGCGTATGACTATATTGCAAGATGATTCACATGACTATATGACTGGGCATATGATCATTCCCCAAACATGAATGAGTTCAGTTAGCTAGTTGACAGGAAAGAGCTGATCTGATTGTCACTTGTGATGTGCCCAGAGTTGCACAGCAACTTGAGAGAAACCTAGCTCTCTTGAGTTCCTTAGGTCAGCGTTTTGCAACCCCTGGGTTGCGATCCAAAACTGGGTCACAAGAATATGTGAAAGGGCCGCAAACAAACTTTAAAAATGGATCAAGCTGTAAAAATGGATTCTCCTTTAAAAGGAGAAAAATGTGGGAACCCATGGGTTTTCCCTTGGAGGCTGGCAGAGTTCCAGCCTGCAAGGGGCTGCCTGGGGCCCTTGTGCCCCACACAGAATCTCTCTCCCTGCCCCACACACTTGGGGACAGGGGGCACCAGGTGGGGAGTGAGGGGCTCTGGGTCAGGACTGGTCATCAAAGTTTACAAATGGGTCTTGGTACAAAAAAGTTTGAAAATAAATAGCAAAAGAATTTTAGGCCAGAGAGCTACAGAAGCATGTATTTAAGAAACGGGATCGGATTTTACAGTGAGCCTGAAGGTGGTGGACCTATGAGCCTGCACAGAGCTCCACTGATTTTAGTATTACTCCGAGGAGTGCCCGATTTGCTGGTGTGAGGGGTAAATTGGTATTTTATAGCACAGGATTACTAGGAAAACTGTGAGAATAGAACCCTCAGTAGAATGTTACACTAGAAATGTTTCCACTGATGATAGCAATGACCAAAAAGTAACTTCCAACTAATATTTGTTCTCTTTTTCTTGTTTCAGAAAATGGTTTCTAGAAAAGTTAAAACCAGAAGGTATCTCCCTCTGAATATTTGTTCAATGTCACTTGCTGCTCAATGATAGCATGTTCCTGGGAAAGAATGCCACCTTGCAGCAACACAAAACAGATCTCTT
>NW_005843167.1:61932-68440 GCF_000455745.1 Alligator sinensis
TTACATTTTCCTTGCCTGGTTCTCCTTCCTCTTTCCCCCTCTGTCCTTAGCTCTCATCTCCCTCCATACCTTGTTACAAATGAGCTCATCTGCCTAATAACTTCTGCAACCGTCTCTGTGCTGATGACTTGCTGGGCCATGCAGCTAAATATATCATTACATGGGTATTCATCTCAGGCTTCCTGTCTATCCCAGGACATTACTTTCTGCTAGATAATAGTCACAAGCATGTTTCCCCCTCTGTCCTTAGCTCTCATCTCCCTCCATACCTTGTTACAAATGAGCTCATCTGCCTAATAACTTCTGCAACCGTCTCTGTGCTGATGACTTGCTGGGCCATGCAGCTAAATATATCATTACATGGGTATTCATCTCAGGCTTCCTGTCTATCCCAGGACATTACTTTCTGCTAGATAATAGTCACAAGCATGTGCAATGGGAAATAGACTGACTACAAGTGATGGAGATGCAGTGTCATTAATATCAGATGCATAAATCTTCAGTAGAAGGCACTTAAGACATCTGTAGGCAAGAACATAAGACCATGAGGCAGGCATCCATTTAAACCATGCAAATGGATTTATATTATGCAAAGCTGTTTCAGAAAGTAATGGTAACTTCAGAATAAAACCATTTTGTGTGCAGTGATTATTTGCTGGACTACATGACTTCACTGCAGTCATAAATGATGAGTGAGTTCAGCAATGCTGCCATCAGTTATGTATTTTTCCTTGCCCCTCTCCCACGTTGTGTCGTTTCCTACTCATTGTACACCAAATGGTTTTATTTCAAAATGGCTGTTACGTTAGGCTATATCAAATTTTTTTTTTGTATTAAAGCTATCACTTGGACTGATTCAAGCACACCTATTAATTTCTGTGGTAATAGCATACTCTCACCTGTTTTAGGCTCCTTTCTTTGTTACTTGGAGCACTTTACAGCTAATAATGCTCTTGAAATTGACAGGATCTGTGCATTTGAAGGTTGAGCATAAGTGGTTACAGTGAGCTAAAAGGATCAAGCCCTCCATTCTGCACATCAGCGAATACAGGTTTTGATTGTCTGACTGGGGAATTAGACACCCAGGGATTTCCCAGCACTTTGAAAATAATAATAATTAACCCCCTTGTAAGATCTCTGGAAGTGCTACAAGTAGAATGCAGGTATCCCAGTCGCTGGTCTCCTGAATTATCCACAGCGCACACCATTTGTTGTCCAATTCCATGTAATATACGATCACCCTAGTTAGTGTGGGCACAGTATGCAGGAGACCAAGCCACAGGTTGCCAGATATTACTTGCTTGATGTGTTGCATTTCCCCCAGTTCTTCACAAATCACTTCTTATCAATGGCATTTAGTTGACAGAATCCGTTTTGTTTCTTAGGACTGTACAAGCTGTTGGCGGGGTTTGAGGACAAGTCTGCCTATGCTGTTTGCACCTTTGCGTTCAGCTCTGGAAACCTGGAGGACCCAGTGAAGCTGTTCAAAGGCAAAACTTGTGTAGGTATTCGGATTGCTGTGCAGATACTGGTGGCTCACCTGTATTGGGATGTCTATATCCATATTTAGTTACCTAAACATGTGACCATGTTTTTTCAGTGGATCCTGTGCATCTGCAGTTCCCATAGATTTCCACGGAAGCCGAGTGTTCAGCTCCTCTGAATATCAGGCTATTTATCTTGGTGTCCAAGGGGACCCAGGTTTGGCCCAAGGTTCTGAATGATCAATGGTGTTCCCTGAGCTTGGTGGCCTGTGCAGTCCTCCAGGACCCTTACAGCTATCAGCTAAGTGTCTAGTTACACCATAACAGTCAGCTAACACCAGTTCCCAAGGCCTTTTATGTAGCTATGTCTGTCTCATACTTGGGGGTTGCTTTTTCTCTCAACTCTTTCTAACATGTTGTAACAGGGGGCCTTCTCAGGGCCAATCTCACTGTAGCCCATCCACCTGTTTCTGGGCTAACTGCCTGCTTTCTCGCCCATCATGCCTTGTTGGAATTAGTTAATGATGTAATTAAGTGGGAGGCTGCCTATTGTATTTTGTATGTTGGGGCCTTTCGCCTACACAGGCCTGACCCCTGACTTTCTCTAGCTAGGCCTCTCCATCCAAAACCCACCAAACAGGGTTTGACTCCAAGGCTCTAGCCTTTTCCAGTGTCTGGAGCTGCAGTCTGAAGCCCGGCCCTGAGGCAAGGCCACCAGCCCCACAGCCGGGGGGTGTCACAAGTTCAAGGCCAGGGGCAGCCCCGAACTCGCCCCCTCCCAGTCCAAAAAAACCCCAAAACAAACTAAACAAAATCATGCACCAGGCCTCCCCGGCCTTTCAAGATCGCGCCTTCAGGCGCCGGTGTCACCCCAAAGTCGTGTCTTGCTCTGCGCCTCTGGCGCCTGGGCTTTCCACAGCCCTGCAAAGTGCTGCACCCTCTCTGTTGCAGGGGTCAGTGCACCCCAAATGCTGAGCCCTCTCTGGCACCAGGGTCAGTGCACCCCCAAATGCTGCCATGGGTCCCCTATGAGGCTACCTCCATCCCCTAATAGCCTCACCCAAACCACCAGTCCCCACACTGGACCCCAGAATCCTCCTAATTCAACCCTGCCTGGATACCTCCAGGCCAGTCAGAACCCTGGGCACGCAGCTCTTGGGCATTCCTCACAGTGGGCCCCTGGCCCTTCGACCTTCCGGTCCTGGCCCCAGCATTGACCAGTCGGGAAGTTCAGACAGGCCTGAGTCTATGGCCTCACTCTTTCTCCATCGGGTCCACCTTCCAACAAGGGGTAATCCACCCAGTTGTGGGGGCTAGGAGTTAAGGCACCCTGACCTACCTTTCACCAGGGTGGTAACTGGCCTGGCATTTCCTGGGGGCTCCCATGCCACTGGGAGCCCCACCAGGCCACCCACTCCTGGCAGGGTGCAGTTTTAGGTCATGCCCAGGACCTTGAGCCTCCTTACCGTCCCCTACAGCTCCTCTCTTACCTCCAGATGACACCAGCAGCCCTCTGGTCAGGTAATGTTGTTGCCTAGCCTCCAGCAGAACTGCCCTGTTTATATGGGTAGCCCCCATATGGCTACCCTCATCAAGCAGCTGCCAGCTCCAGGCCTTTAAGTGGCAGGCACAAACAGTGCTCTGCCATACATGGCCATAACTTCCTGGTACTAAGATGCACAGAAATGAACTGAGTGCATAGTTGAGTTGTTTTGTCTGGATCTATCCACCATCTTAACTCCACCCAGCCTTTAACTTTGTTGCAGTTCCTCTCTCCTGCTCCCCCAGCATGTTTTGTGGAAAAGAAGGCAGGCTTATTTGGGCTGACTTGTTCAAATGTTCTAGGATGGATGTGTTTATCAGAGGCAGTACTGAAGGTTAGGGGGGCATGCAGGAGGGATGCATATGGTTATGAAAGGGTGGTGCACTGAAATCTGGTGGTCTGCACTGGTCTTATCTTGGGAAAATGCTAATATCCTGTTGAGCATTGGGCTCTTGGTTGTTTCAGAAAGCAGGGATCAATGTAAAATGTTATTGAGTTTGTTTTCAGTATGTGAGAATCTAGAAGGTAAATGTTACAAAAGATGCTGAAAAACTTTTTATTTCTTCCTTCTTGAATTGGCAGGGTCACATAGTTGAACCTAGAGGCCCCAGAGACTTTGGCTGGGATCCATGCTTCCAACCTGATGGTTATGAAAAGACGTAAGTGACTTTTCTGTTTTCTTTGAGAATGAAGACCAGACAGCAAAAGTTGTGTTAAGTATTTGCTACTGTATAAAGTGGAACCTGCTGACTGCAGATTTTGGTAAAAAGAAGGTGGGATGGGATTAAAATAAAATCCTGGCTGTATGAAGCTCTGGTTGAAGTGTGGAGCAGTACTCCCTACCTAAGTCCATCTCAGACTTCTAACACATTAGGACAAAAGAAGCAAGTTGTTCAGCATATTGTTTTGTTTCCCATCAGTCCAGCTTAGGACCATTCACAGACTAGTGAGAAGCAGCTGCTGGTTCCTCTGTTTCTAGTAGCTGCTACTAGTAAGATTGTTGAAGTTCACTGCACAGTTTTTTGTTTTATTTTATTTTTAATTGAATCTGAACCTAGACAAGCTGCATCTGTCTGTAGCATTGAAGAAATCGGCTGGATGGGAGGCCTGATTTTTGTACTGTCCTGAATTTAGGCAGTCATTTACAGTAACGTGAAGTAGCTTTTTGTTAGTGAAAATGATTGCACAGGGCAGCAGAGATTCAGGTGTGTGGTCTGAGAGAGACTGTCATTCTACTGTAAGATCTTCTCCATAATTAAGATATGTTCAGTCTTGTGACCTCTTAATATGGTAAGAGAAAGCTTAGAAAGCAGAACTTGCCAAGAGAATGGGCTTTAGTTACAAGCAGAAATTACATTACAGCAGGCTTTATGATGCAAGAGAGCCCATAGTCAACATAGGTGACAGCATCTGCCTATATAAAACATTCAAGGGTACTGCATCTGAAAATGAAGTCTGTCATAGAAGGCATATTTAAAGCCTAGCATTATGAGAACAAATGGAGAGGCATTTGCTTTCCAGCAGGCTACTATAAACTAAATGGATACAATTACAAAACAAGTCATGGTTTAGAATTCTGCTTTGTTGGATCTATGAGTTTTCTTATTTTTCCTAATCCCCAGGTATGCAGAATTGCCTAAAGCAGTGAAGAATTCCATCTCTCATCGCTATAGAGCACTAAATGAACTCTCCAGTTACTTCATCCAGCAGAGTAACTCAACAGATGCCACCTCCAGTCCCAGTTAGTTTTTTCTTTGAAGCCCATACTTCATACAGAAAGCTCTGTGTAAAATATAATGTCCATTTGTGGTTGTTTGTACAGTGTGTACATTAAAGCTGCTCATTTTAAAGCCATGGATAGGTTGTGTTCTTCCATTTCTTTTTTTCTGAAAAAGCACCTGCAAAAGCCAAGAGATCTATATTGTTTTTTAATTGCTGAAGTGCTCACATAAAAATGTTTATATCATTAAAATCTCACAGCCAGTTTGAACAATTTGCTGAACTTTTTTTTCTGTGGGATTGGTCTATTAAACATGACTTTGGCAGGTTATGAGATAAGATCAATGAACCAACTGTTGCACAAGATTACTACTGGATAGTAGGCCTGTGCGAAATGGCTAGTATTCGCTTTGGATTCGGCCACAGCGATTCAATTTGGTGATTTGAATCACTGTCCCGAATTGATTTGGCTGAATCAGATTCAGAGATAATCAGCTGAATCTCCAAATCACACAGGCCCCATCCCCCACCTGCTCTCAATGGCTGTCCCACTCACCCCAGCTCCTGGGTCTTTGAAAAAAAAAAAAGAAAGAAAGCCCCCCCACTTACTGTCTGCTGCGAGGTGGGGGAGCGATCCCCGCTACCCCCCCCACTGCCCCATGGGGGCTCTGTCACAAGCCCCCCAACCCCTGCCCGTTCCCCCCAACCCTTCTATGGCTGCCCCACTTGTCCCAGCTCCTGGCCCTTAAAAAAAACAAAAAAGGCCCCAACTCACCAGCTGCTGCCTGGCAGGGGGCAATCCTCACTGCCCCAAGGCTGCTGCAGCAGCCAGTGGGGGGGGCGGGGCAGTACGCGTGTTTTTTTTTCCTGAAAGGGCCAAAGCTGGGGTGGGCAGGGCAACCTTGGGAGAGCGGGCAGGGGTCAGGGGCTCATGACAGAGCCCCCCATGCAGCATGGGACAGTGGGGGGCAGCAGAGATCAGTCCCTACCTGGCAGCACCTAGTGAGGGGGCTTTTTTTAAAAGGGCCAGGAGCTGGGGCAGGCAGGCAGGGCAGCCATGGGGAGGGGGCTGGGAGAGCAGGCATGAGATGGGGCCTGACAGGCGTCCCCCCCATGGTCCCTTCCCTGCTCCTCCAGGCCCCTCTTACCAGCTTGGAGTCTGGGTCATGCACCCCTGTGGCTGGGAGATCAGGGCAGCTGTCTCTCCAGGGTGCAGGGGGTGCCTCTGTAGCTGGGCCCCCCTCAGCAGAGGTGGCTCCCAGCTGCAAGAGTTTGCTTCTTGCCCCTGCGAGGGGAGCCCAGGATGGGAGGATAAGGCGTTATGGGATCTAAAAGGTTATCCCACAATTACACCTGCCGTGCACGTGTAGCCTGGCAAGAGGCACAATTGTGTAGATCCCGCATTAGACCCCAGGCCGCCTTTACCTGCATGCCTAAAGGGGGCCTGGGGACTTTGCACCGGGAGGCTGGAGTGCAGAAATGCTGAAAACCGCTGTCCCAGGCCGCGCTGGGAAGACGGAGGGAAGCGGTGCCGAAGAGCTGGGCAGCCGAGAGATGCGGCTCCCACAGCGCAGCCACAGCTGTGGGCCCCGGAGGGCGGCAGGTACAGCAGGGGGCAGAGAGGGCTGAAGCTAGACTTAGCACTGACGATCCGTGGGGCTGGGGGGTGCAAAGCCGATGGTGACGTTGAAAGCAGCTGCCGCACCCAACGAACCAACCCGGCTCAGCTCCACGTGGACTGCGGCACCCCGCGCCCGCAGAG
>NW_005843167.1:68471-82441 GCF_000455745.1 Alligator sinensis
GCCAATAGGGATAGAGCCGGAACAAAGAAACGTTCAATCAGCTGCGAGAAACGGACCCAATGGGGAGATACCGAACCCGGATACAGTCTCAACATTCCAAGATCGAGTGTTGGGACAGCGCGGCGCGAGCGTAGGGGTGCTTCTGAGTGTGGGCTGTGATCGTAGCTGCCCTGTGGTCCCCTTCCCTCCCCCCGCCCACCCGCGTGCGAGCTGCGGCTCCCGGCGGCCTCACCATGAACCTGCTGCCGAAGAGCACCAAGGAGTTCGGTTCTGCCCAGTACTGGGAGCGGTTCTTCCAGCAGCGAGGGGAGAAAGCCTTCGAGTGGTACGGGACCTACCTGGAGCTGTGCGGGGTGCTGCACAAGTACATCAAGCCCCGAGACAAGGTGAGCAGGGGAGGGCAGGGCGCAGCCGGTGCCAAGCAACTCTGGTTTTCTTTCCGTGGCATAGGGCCTTGACTCTCTGGACACGGTGGAGGAGGTGTAGCAGGTTCTCGGCTCTGCTGCTGTCCTGCACACTGCGGCTGAAGCAACCGCTGCTTCATAACCCCACCTGGATGCAGCCCAGTAACAAAACCAAGGGCTGGTTGGAAACCTGAAGTGGCCCCGACTCAGTGGGGAACAGGAGGGCTCCCCACCATCCTCCCTGGGGTGGGTAGGAATCCCCAAGCTAGGAGGTAGCTTCAGGGCAGAGCCCTCTGGGCCCTTTTCACTTCGTCCAGGTAAGGATCCCCTTCAAGTTATCACCTGTTTTGCCTCCTGCCTATGCTGCTGTTGAAAGATACTGACAAGCAGGTAAACACTCATAACTCATCCTGGGAAATTTCTGGTAGGAGTAGGGGGTTCCAGGGAGATGACATCGATCCTCTTATCCTAGCCAAACTTTAGCTCAGGTGCTTGTAGTCTGTCTCTTCAAGTTGGACCTGCAGTTGGGTTTCAGCTCTCTTCAGACGGCATATTTGTTAAGTATTTCTGCCACTCCAGCTTACCAGTGGGGGTGTTTAAAATATACATGTTGGCTATGTTCTCTGTGGAGGTATGTGGTGAGTTGCCTCTTAATATGTTTATCACAAAGAGTTGGTTTGTAAGTGATGGGTAAATTTATCACCAGGGTTCCTGCTTTTCTCTGATTTAAAAAAAAAAAGAAAAAATCCCCTATTTTTGGATTTTAAAAAGTAACCCAAAATCCAAATTTTTCCATGATTAAAATGAAACGCCACTAAAGTGTGTGTGTGTGTGTGTGTGTGTACACAGGTACCCCTCACTTAACATTGTCCCGGTTAACGTTTGATTATTAAACAAGTATGTTCTCTAATAGATCAGCGATGTAAAGTCATGCAGTGTTCGGTTATAACGTTGTTTGGCCGCTGCCTTCTAGTATCTAACTACTGTGATGTAATTGGATTTGCTTAACATCATTTTGCTTAAAGTCACATTTTTCAAGAATGTAACTATGACATTAAGCAAGGAGTAGCTGTATCTTAGTGGCATTTCATTTTATTCATAAAAGAATGTGGATTTGGAGTTACTTTTTTTTTTTTTTTTTTTCATTGAAAAATTGGGGATTTTTTTTTATCGGAGAAAACCAGAATCCCTGTTTGTCATGGAGAGACTCCACTATTGGTAGATCTCTGTGGCATCTGTTTATAAAGCACTTAGTCCTGTTTAGCCCAGTGGATATGTTTTGTATTTCCAGGAAAGTAGCCCTGTTATCTTTCTTAAAATTTCTCAGGTGCTCGTAGTTGGTTGTGGCAACTCTGAACTAAGCGAACAAATGTATGATGTTGGCTATGAGGACCTCATGAACATTGACATCAGCGAGGTGGCAATCAATCAGATGAGGGAACGCAATGCAGACAGGAGGCCAAAGATGAGTTATCTGCTGATGGACATGCTGCAGATGGATTTCAAGGATGCCCAGTTCCAGGTGGTGTTGGACAAAGGCACCCTTGATGCTGTCCTAACTGATGAAGAGGAGACCACGCTGGAAAGGGTGGACAAGATGTTTGGAGAGATTGCCCGGGTTCTGCAGGTTGGAGGCCGCTACCTGTGCTTCTCTTTGGCTCAGGCCCATGTGGTGAAGAAGGCAGTGGCCTACTTCTCCCAGGAAGGCTGGATGGTGCGTATTCACCGGGTTGCAAGCAGTGAGGTTGGAGAAGCCAGGGGACAGTTTATCCTGCCTGTTTTCGTCTATGTCATGACCAAATTCAAGAAGATCCCTGGTTCGGCTCTACGGATCCTTGAGATCTGTGCCGATGAGCAGGACAAGCCAGTGCGAGTAGAAAGTGCTGAGCAGCTGGCTGAGGCAGTGAGGGAGAGACAGGACTACGCTCTGCTGCGCAACCAGCTGAACAAAAACCCGAGTGCAGGACATGTCTCCCTGGACCTGTATGATAAAGACAGCAGGAAACCTCGCTACACCCTGCATGTGGTGGACAGCCCATCGGTGAAACCTTCTCAGGACAATCGCTTTGCCATCTTCATCAGTGAGTTTTGCTCCTTCCTATATTCTTTTGCATGAGATAATTCTCTAGTCAAGAACTTCAAGATAGGAAGGAGGACAAATAACCCCATGGAAACCAGTGGCAAAACTCTCGCTGACCTCATCAAGGTCAGAATTTCTCAAGTGGTGTCTAATGTTAGGCTTTGAAGTAGGAGCCTTACACCTGAGCACCTGCCCCCTCCCACTGACCTGTATGGGGGCTGAAGAGTGCTCAGTACTCTTGAAAATAAGGCCACTGTTCAAGGTGCCTCGCTAAGCCCTAACTTTTGTGTGTGAAAAATTTTGGGAGTCTAGGATCAGAATAATAAGATGCCCTAAATTGCCACACTATCAATCTCTGCATTCAACATCACCATATTAATAATAATAATAAATAGCGTAGGGTTTGTGAGCAGATAAGCCATAGTCTGGGAATCTAGGGACTGATATAAATGGGCTATAGGACTGTTCAGGCTTACCTTCCCCATGTGGTACCTCGGTGTGTTCTCTAGAGATGTTGTTAAAACTTGGGGTTTATTGCATCAGAGCTCATGATGTCTGGAGTGCAAATGCAGAATGAAAGAATTGTTTCTCCTAATGAGTAGCATCTGATTCTACCACCTTTTATGTTGAATGGTACCTTAGCCCTGTGAAGAGCCCAATTGCTGGAGCTACTTCTGGAGGAAGGTACCATGTAGAAGGTACAGTTAAAGAATCTGTCTCCTAATAAGCAGAAGATGTCAGTAAAGCAGTCTTCATTCTTATTAACTTCCTCTGTCATGTTTGTATCTCCACCCAATATAAATTAGCACAAAAAGGAATTTGCCTATTATCATAAACTTCGTCCAATTAATTCCTTATTTGTATGCATGAAAAATGGTGCATCTGTATCCAGCTCCTTACTTGCCCAGAATCAGCAAGAGCTCCTGAATCTGAGACCTCTCTTTCAAATATTCAGCATTGCTTTGGTTGTCAAACTTGTTGTCAGTAATAGTTGTAATTTGTATGTTACTGTGGTAGACTTATCTGTCATGAGTATGTGGCATATCTGATTTTCTTGCAGGAGAAGCAACATACCTTGGTATGCACAAAGGACTGAGTCAGGATTCCTGGATTCTAGTCGCAACTCTGCCTCTGATTCACTTTGTCCCCTTGGACAAGCCCCTTAAAAACCTCTTCATCTCAACTGTCCTGTTTGTAACTACAGGGCTCTGCTTTATAAATACTTTGAAATCTATACATGGAAAAGATCCTGAGGAGCTTTAAGTATTATTTTGTTGGCACTGACTCCAAGTAGGCAGCTTTTCCAGACCAGCAGGTCTTTATGGTGCTGGAACCACAAACCTTTTGTTTTATGAATATGATAGTTTTGGAGTCCCTTCCTCTGACTCACTCGTGCATTTTCAGCTTGTTGCAGGGCTTTAATATGGCAAACAGAGAAGATCACAACTGTCTTCCTCTTCAGCACAATCATAAGAGGCCCCAGAGACTCCAGAAGCACACTGCATGCTGGCTTTACCTTGATCCAAGTAGCATAGGGATACTGTGTGTTAGAACATGGTGTTTAGGCCAAGTTACCCTTGTGCTGGGGAAGCAGGCAACTGCCTTGATCGCCCAAAGCACAAGGATTAAGATGAACCAGCAGGACCTCTAGTATTGCCTGTTTCTGTCTCCTGCTAGCAACCCTTTTCTCTAGTACCGCAGGGCAGAGAAACCGAGTGGCTCTTTGGCATGGAGGAGGGTCGAAAGCAGCTGGCTGCGAGTGCAGGGTTCAGGCGGCTCATCACAGTTGCGTTGCACAGAGATCAGCACTACGAAGGGATGGAAAGCATCCAAGCCGAGCTGTCGGGAAAAGTGATGGAGCTGGCACCACCTGGCCTCCCAGCCCATCAACAGGTGAGCTCCATTCCCAAAGGCATGCTCCACCTTCTAGGCATTGTCTCAGCACATCCTGCACCTCACAGCTTTTAATCTACTTCTTTCAATTCCTGCCCACTGTCCTGGACTGAGCCTGCTCTTGGTTGCCAAAGCAGTGGGCTCTCCTTATCTCTGTTTGCAATCAGGTTCTGCTTTTAACTAGAAATGGAGTCGAGCTGCAGCCCTCGGGTCTGATAGCAGTTGTGGGTTTTTGGATCTGGTGGATCTGGTATCTAGTTGCTGTCTTTATATATCCACTCTCACTCTGTTTCTAATCATTTTTTATTTTATATCGCTCTGGTTTTGGGATGCCTATTTTGGGGGTGTAGAGGGTCTTGCTTGAGAGACCTTATAGAAATCTGGTTCCTTTACAATATCTTAAAATGAGGTAGTAATTTTCAGTGTGCCTCCTGAGAATTCTGACCTTAATCTCTCCCACTTTATCTGCCTCTTAAGATCCCTTCCTTACCTTGCTGTAGTTTTATTCCACCCTCACTGAAAAGTGAATGATGTAGCTACTCCTAAGACATGTTATTTATGCACCTTGTTTCTTGTATCTGAATTAATATCTTGGTCATGGTAGCAAAAGCACTGGGTGAACTACTGTCACACAGACCTAATAATACTTCACCCTCCCTTCTCTTCCTCTCAGTCAACTGCAGTGAATATCTTGCTAGCTCTTAGGATCCCTGTAGTTTATCCAGGCTTTCTAGGAGGAGGCATGGAAGAGTTTATTGTGACTCTTTAGATACCACTTGGTCAAACTTTGACTCTGTCAGTCTCTTGCAGGTGGAAGAACGGGAAGTGAGGCAAAACCAGAGTTTCTAATCCAAACCTTTCTCAAATTCCAGTAAATTCAGATTTGCCTTCTGAATCTCTCAAGAACACCCACTCTCACAAGATGGTGAGCCAAGATGTTAGAAATCCCATGAGAGTAACAGGTCTTATAAGACTATCCCCAACTTGGTTCAAAAGCTTTAGGGATAGCTTGACTACAAACTGACTTCAGATCTGCAATCCCAATTCTGAACCCCTTTGAGCAATGCATTCAGTACTACCTTCTCACATCTTGCTGCTGGATGTGGACCAGTTAAGCCAGAATACATAGTGCTAATGACATATTAGGTCTCCATTAGCCTATGTGGGGACTGGGGAGGGGAGGAGGAGATATTTTAAGTTGGGCATACCTCAGATTGAAGTACCACACTACTTTTTGTTCACGGCATTGTTGTTCCAGTGTTATTTTCAGTTGCAGTGTATAGGCCTGTAGCTTGTTCTTATCTCCTTTGTGAGTTAGTTTTTCCTCATTTTCTTCCATTTTTCCAGGTGCCTTTTCTGTCTGTAGGTGGGGACATTGGGGTCCGGACTGTTCAACACCGTGACACCAGTACCATGAGTGGGGAGTACGTTATTGAAGATGTGAAAGGGGATGAAATGTGTTACTTCCGTCGGCTCATCTTCCTCAGCAACAGGAACGTGGTGCAGTCAGAAGCCAGACTATTATCCAGGGTACCCACCAAAGGTATGCAACTAAGAATACTGTATTCAGCAGTGTGGTAAGGAGCTGGGAAGAGTTGGAATGGAAGAAGAAACAGCTGTGTGATTCTAGCATAGCAGCAGGTTTGATGGCAATGTCTAGTATGAGGAACTCCATGGAAGAGAATCACAGAGGCAAAGGAAAGAACCATATTGTATCCCTGATTCTGTAGTTCATCTTATGGTCTGCTATGGCATTGTGCCTTAAGACACATTCTCTGACTCCCTTATCCCTTCTGATTTTAAAGAGCTCTGATGATGGAGTTTCCACCACTCTATATAAACCCCTAAGAATAAGTGAGAGCTAGATGCTGAAAATAAGAGAGTAAAACTGAAGAATCCTGACTCGGTAGAGGAGAGCTCAACAGCTGCAGTAGCAACTATATCCCATTTGAATCTGCCCAACTGAACAGGGCTGTGCCCCAGAAACTGGGACCACCCCACTTCCTTGGTGAACAGCATTGTTTGAAGTCTTTGCTGCCCTTGGCATGAAGATGGCTTTTGTGAGCATGGAGATGGTTAGCTGTGTTAGTCTGAAGTCAGATGGAAGGTAGGGTAGGTTGGCACCTTGGATACTGATTTAGAGTCATGAGCGTTCATAATCAACAACCTACTTCTTCAGAGGATGAAGTAGGTTGTTTCCTGCCTTGGCATGAGTAACTAGAGATATATTTTCCCAGGCTAAAAGAGGTTTGTTGAGGAGAAGAGTGATATGGTCAGAGCACCAAGGAAGGAAGGGGAGGCTGGAAATGACATTTGTCCAGGATGGAGAGGAGCTAGCTTAGTGTCAGAGGCTGGAGAGAATGAGGCTTCAGTAACCTAGTTGGAAAGTGGACAAGTGTTGACTGTCTGGCATTCTTAGGGTGACTGGTTGTCCCAAGCTGAAGCTAATTGTTTCCAGTCCCTCAGTGTTTTTGTCTGTCCATCTGGCCAATATCTGTTCTTGCTCAGGCCAAAAGAAACGGAAAAAGGACAAGAAGAAGCCTGTGTCTGTCTCTGCTGAGGCGTCCCCAGTGTCAGCTGCTCGAACAATCGACAAGAGCTACCTGTGCTGTGAACACCATAAGGCCATGGTCGCAGGCCTATCTCTGCTGAGGAACCCTGACACCCTACCAGGTATAATGCCAGTGAGGTGTTAAAGCCATGGGCCACCTGCCATAGCAGACAGAGGATGCATCTTTAACGTCTCCAGTCGTGTTTGCTTTGAACTTGGCTCAGTTGAATCAATTCTGGGTCATGAGGAGATAAAAACATTCAGTAGTTCTAGCTTAATAGCAACATAGCCTGGCAGGCCTAGCAGATCCTCTGAACCTGTTGCTGGTGCAAGTCTCTGTTGTCTCCAAGTCATGCTGCGGGTGGTTGTACTTCTTCATTCCAGAGGCGGCAGGGGTTCAATGGTGTCTTCTTTCTGTAATGCCATTTCACCTTCCTCAGCCTGAAATGTGCTACAGAAACATAAAACACTTATTATGCAGTGACTGGGTCTAGTGTTTAGAGCAAGGGGTCTGGGGGCAGGTAGGATTAGGATTTACTGGTTTCCATCCCTTGTTCCCATACTAATTCATTATGTGAGTTAGTATCCCTGTCACTCAGCTTTCCTATCTGTGAAACACTAACCTGTCTCCATCAGGGTGAAGTTATGTTGGTTAATCCTTGTAAAGTGTTTTGAGTTTCCCCCAGTGGAATTCTTTGTAGAAGCATAAAGTCCTACATGCTTGGAAGAAAGCTGAGATTTCACTTGGGCTGTGTCCCCTGTCTGTTTCCAGGACACTTTCTTGATTGGATGCTGGGCTTCAGCTGGCATGGAAAAAAGTGGGTAATAATGCCAGTATGTCCTGGTGCTAGGAGATAGCTGAGTTAGTGTGTTGACCTGCTGTCTCTGCAGAGCTAGTCTAAAACAGTCTAGGTCGGTAGGTGAGCTTTCAGGATAGTCCCCAGGAAGCATTCTGTGTAACTCAAATCCAGCTAGCAGTGCCTGCATGGGTGGCCTTAGCATCCTAAGAACATTGCTGGGCTCAGTCAAGTTGTAATGCTGCAGCTGAGTGGAGGGAGATGGCACAGTCCTATTGCTGTCTGCATGGCTTTCTTTGTTTCTCACTTTTGCTGAGTGCTCAGTAGAGGTGCACTGATGCATCAGTCCATATTGTATCGGCACTGATGAAAGGAAAATTTACGTTATCGGCAATTGGCGTTTTTTGGCTGATGGGGGCCAATACTGTCACTGGTAAATGCTGCATTCATGTGCACAGCTGCAGCATTCACACAGCCAGGAATGCAGCCTGCCAGCTTAGAGAGAGCAGCGTCCAGCTGGAAAGTCTGTGGGGGAGGGAAGGGGCATGAGGCGGGGGAGAGAGAGGCCCCCATGGTGAGGGAGGAAGTTGGGCTGGGGCAGGTGCTGCACAGCCACTTTTGTAGAGCCGAAAAAGTGGTAGAGCCATGTTGGTCCAGGACTGAATTGTCTGCTGACTCGGACACGTAGGCTGTGCTGAGCTTCCATTGTAATGAACCTCACTTCTTATGCTTGTATCTTTGTTTTGGGGGTTGAGTTGCCAGTGGCAAGGTGATGTGCTCTGAGCAAAAGTGAGGCAAGGGAAATCTGCACCAGGTCAGATGAAGAAGGGTGCCATGGGCTGTATTGCATGACTCTTCAGGGCCAGATGAAGCCTCTATTAGAAGGCAAGCTTTGCTTTTTATTATCTAAATTCAATCAACAGAGGTGTGAAGCAAGGGAAGCAGGATGAGACCACAATTGAGGGGTATATTAAACCCAACTTTGGGATGTGGAGGTTAATGGGTTTCGATTGTTCTTGTTCTGTAAAGCTGGGTTAGAGAAACTGAGATATATTTTGGAGATGACGCCTTCCATGCTCCAGATCTACCCCAGCAGTAACTGTGTTGCCCACTAAATGCAATGATGGTTCATGTCTCTCTCACAGGCCTTGAAGCACAGGCGCTGAATTGCAGTGATGTTTAATTTTTCCTGTTTGCTTTCCCACTGCAGAGGCCCAACTTGCAGTGCTGGTGATCGGTTTGGGCGGGGGCAGCTTGCCAGTCTTCATTCATGACTATTTCTCCCAGTCCCACGTTGAGGTGGTTGAAATCGATCCCTCCATGCTGGAGGTAGCTACGTGCTGGTTTGACTTTTCCCAGGGGGACAGGATGTGCGTGCACATCTCAGATGGATTGGACTACATAGCTAAGCTTGCAGCAGAAGGTAACAAACGGCATTCCCAGGCATTTGACACTTCTCACAGAGTTCCCTCAGCTCATGCACCCTCCCCCTAACAAATGGAGTGACAGCACCCTCATGGCTGCCTAGTGCTACTCCTGTGATGACACCAACTGACGGACAGAGAAGAGTCCCTCCCTTGCCTGAACTTGGGCAGTGAACTCAACCTTTGGGATCCCCAGCTCTAATTGTCTAAGCAATTTAGGGATGGAACAGGAGGGAGGGAGGGAGAAGCACAAGACAGGAGACTCTACTGAAGCAGGGGCCATCCATCGTTACAAGGTCTCCCTTACTGCTTTATTTTAGTAGGCAATTGCTATGAGTCTCACCCAACCCTTTCTCCATGACCCCTACTTCCCACCTGAAAGGTCTGTTTTGTTATGGGTGCCCTTTCATTCAGGTTGATTACACTCCAAGGAATCTCAGACCAGCAGAGATTCCCTATGCCTGATGAAAGGTGACTGAGCCCGAAAGCTTGCTAAGAACTTTGTTCCAACTACTCAGTTGGTCTAATAAAAGATATCACATCCACCCAAAGAACCTTGCCTAGCTTTCTGGGGAGTGCTTACCTTTCTGGGAAGCTGTAAAATGCCATTTCCCAGCATTTTAAAGGTTTCCTGGTAGTGTGAGAATTGGGCCAAACTCCAGTGTGGTTAATTGCATTCCAGCTGGTGACAGTTCCAGCTTGACAATCTCGTTTGCTTACTTTGCTAATTGTTAAACAGTTGGCACATCCCACTCCAGCGGTAGATGCATTTCAGAAGAAGGAAAGATATCCCCTGTGTATCTGATATGCAAAGCCCTTTAAGAGTTCCTTTTGGATGGAAGGGACTGTATACACAAAGGGAACTGACAGGTATGGGGGCAAAAAACATGCTTTACTGGAAGAAGCAGTCTGTTAATTCAACTTGGCTCCTCAGCATCTTTGTAGATCGGGGCTTTTTGGTGCCTTTATCTAAAGCCAATACAATCAGCTATTATATAAAGCGCCAAAAAAGCCCTGCTGAAGCGCCTGATCTATACAGACATTGGTCGAGCTGGGTCCAACTAACGCAATGTCTCCTCATGTGCTGGACTCAGCATGAGGGTGTGTGGAGTTTAAAGTAAAGCACTAGGTTTTTTTTGGTTTGTCGGTTTGTTTGTTTTTAGTCTGTAAGCAGCCAAGAAGATTATTTGCTATTTCAGCTACTTCTCCCATGACTGTAGCTGTGGCTGACACTGGCTTATCCAGCACTTGCTCTTCTTCTTCTTTTTTTTGGAGGTGATGACTGGTTTTTGTTCTCCCTTCCACAGCACCAGCCCGATATGATGCTGTCATGTTTGATGTAGATAGCAAAGACCCCACATTGGGAATGAGCTGCCCACCCCAGGCTTTTGTGGAAAAGTCCTTCCTGCAGAAGGTTAGAACCATCCTCACACCAGAAGGTATGGAGCCGCTATCTTGCAGCCAGGCTGAAAGTCTCCTTCCCCTTGCATGTGCTCCAGTGCCAGTCTGTAGTACCCTTACTCATAGTAATGCAAAGTGTCAGCATCTTTTGAAATATTGAGGAAAGCCAGTGTGACCCAGCAGTAAAAGCTGGGTACTGAGAAGTGGCACTCTTGGGTTCTTGTCCTGGTTCTGCCACACAATTGCTGAGTAAGCCTTCCGTGCCTTGGTTTTTCTGCTCTGTAAAACAACTGGCAGCCCTTGTCTGAGGGGATCATTGTGCCTTCATGTATTAATGTAGAGGGAGGTGCTGAATGGAAGTTGCCACAGAAGTGTAGACTATTTCAGTACTGTCTCTTGCTGTGTGAGCAGGACCTCACTTCACAAGTGGGCCTACTGAATTGAACAGGGCTGCTGACAGAGTTCAGGGTTCCCTGCTGCAAAGGAGGAGAGGACACAGTCTGATCCTGTGTTGTTTTCCGCTTGATATTTCTGTATGGGGTTTCTCTGGCTTTGCTGTTGGTGCTAGCGCTCATGAATGTTTGCTGAACAAGGGTGATGACACCTCCAAGTGCTCCAAGTCCTGGGCACAAATGGGGGGCAGCTGGACTGTGAGTGTAGCATTGCTGCTGGTCCCAGCATGTTTCTACTCAGCTTGAGTGCCAGTCAAACCAGACCATGGTGTGCTGGGGTTTGAAGCCTCACAGCAGCATTTCCACATTGGAGTATGAGGGACAGGTTGCCTTTAGTTACTCTGATACTAATCTGTCTGTCCTCTCTCTTGCTCCAGGAGTTTTTGTGCTCAACCTGGTGTGCCGAGACTCCTTGCTCAAAGACTCGGTCTTGGCTGTCCTCAAAGAGGTCTTTCCTCTCCTCTACGCACGAAGGATTGAGGGGGAGGTCAACGAGATTCTTTTTTGTAAGCTGCGCTCTGAAGGGAAATTGGTGACTTCGGAGATCCTTGAGAGTGCCAGGACCCTGGAGAGGACACTGAAGAAGCCTGGACAAGCATGGGACAGCTCCTATGTTCTGTCTGACATGCTGAAGGCCGTGAGGATTGTATGAGAGGGATGTCCCAGCCTCCTCAAAGGGCTATCCATCTAGCTATACTGTTGGTTTGAAGAGAGAGGGTAATGCTGTGTGAAGAGTGGTGCCCCTGACCTTGTGCCTCACAGAAGCTTATCCTTGGGTCTGGGGTAGGAACAGTGCATCCACCGTAGCTTTTGAGAGTGGAGTTGAAGTCTTTGGAGCTCCCTTCAGGCTGCAGGATCTCTGGGATTAAAGGGGAATGACAGAGGCTGCCATACAGCAGTGAAAGAAACTGGGCAGCCCTTCATTTTCCCAGCAGGGGCTCTTGGGCACTGATGAATGGAGTGAGAAGTTCCTTCCCATCTGCAAAGGCCACTGTGCCCTGGCACTGCTGCACTGTCCTTGCTAACTTGTAGAGGGTTCAGGGGAGGGGAACCAGGCCCTGTTTTCTCTCTGCGATTTTTGGCTATGTATTGCCTGGAGTGTTGCTACCATGTTCTCCTCCAGCTCTGAATGTGGGCAGTGAGAGACTTCCTTCCTCTTTTTGCTTTTTAAAATAAATGTCTTTTTTTTTCCTTTTTAGAAGTGGAATTGGGGAAGCAGGGCCCTGCAGCCTGGGCAGTGAGGCCAAGGGAGGGGGAAAGACCTGGCCATTAGCAGCAGTGAGAGCATAAGGGCCAAAACTGCTATGTTAGGGAGGAAGAGCAAGGAGAAGCCACCTTCAGAAGTAGAAAGCCCTCATCTGTCCTGACCCAAGTCCCACCTCTCCTGTGCCTGGGTCAGGATTCACCTGACTCACTCCATCTTCCGCCCTACAGACAGCCCCGTTACCAGGCTTGCCTGACTTGTGAACTAGACTTTCTCCTCGTAACTCTCACTTTAGCTTGCCTACGTTCCTTACCCTGTGGTCTCTGGCCCTCACTATGGCTGCCTATACATGAACTGACAGGCTGCTCTGACATGCTGTAATTACAGCGGGTTGGAGCAGACTTGATTAATTGAGTCTGCTGGAACATGGTAATTACCACATTCCAGCCAGCCTCTGCATCTTGTGTATCAGCGTCCCTGCACTTCAAAATGGCAGTGGGGGCACTTTAAAGATTGTTCAGACTTTAGATAAAGCACCCCCGCTGCCGTTTTCAAGCATGGGAATGCTGAAATGTAAGACACACTCTGGGCACTTTTAATTAGAGGGGCTCTTGGAACCACTCTAATTAAAACACCCCCCCCGAGCACATGTAAAAATTCCGTGTGTGTGCTGGTAGGACCTGTGCAGGGGCTGTCGAGTCCTGGATTCAGATCTGAATTCCTTAGGCAGAAGTTACTGTGAGTGATGCTTGGGTAAGTTCTTTTAGAGCCAAGTCCCCTGCACATATTATAGTACTAGACGTGATAGAAACTTAGTGAACAAAAGATGCATCTGTTCAAAAAAATCTCTTGGCTATCATGCATACATGCCTTCTGGAGCTTTCCACTGAGAAGAAGGTGGCCAGCAGGGGGACCAGAGTCCTACAGTAGTTACCTCTGGGCTAGACCACAACGGCTGATGAGTCCATGGCAACATTGCAGTGTTTGATATGATGAGAAGCGAAGGGTTACTGCCTGCCGAGCTCTCGACTGTAAATGCCTGTCAGAACATGGCGGCTTTTTCAACCTCCCTCTCCGGCGGGAAGGGCCAAGCATTTATACTTGCTCTCAATGCATAAGTCTCCAAATTTGTACCTTCCCAGGAATGGGGTTGTTCAGTCTAGCAGCATAGCAGCCACTATTGCAATCAGTTCTGTAAGGCTTCTGGAGGAGGGATGTTGCTGCCTGAATTAGCAGTGGAGCTTCATGCTATACTGTGGTGTTTCCTGAGAGGCCCTGCTTCCAATTGTGACACATGCCCACCAGTGCTTGCCGTGGGCCTAGGTCTCCTGTGGAACAGAATCCCTGCCCTAATATTGCTGAGAAACACAGCTCTATCGAATTGCATCTCACCCTCTAGTAGACAAGACAAGCACCTTCCCCTCAGCCATAGCAATCAAGCAGCCCCATTATCCCACCCATCTACACCCAGCCCTAGCTTGTTAGGTCTCTGTTATATTATGGTGCTGCTCAGCTCTCAAGCCTTAAAGCAACTGCTGGAGGGGTGGATCACTTGCAGTGGTGTCTAATACAGGCCCTGGGCATTTTCTACCCATCCTGGGCTCTGCCACCAAGCCAGGGTGGCAGATGTGATTAGACATGGAACCAGCAAATATCATCTAGCCATTCTCATAGATTTACGTACTGTCTACCACCCACCGTAAGAGATGCCTCCATGAGAAAAAAAGGGTCTCTTACTCCTGATCTTGGGACTGTCACTTTCCC
>NW_005843167.1:82472-84107 GCF_000455745.1 Alligator sinensis
CTTGGTGCTAATCCTTAAATATCAGGATCTGGTGCTGGTACCTGAACCCTACAAAAGCAGGAAAGGCCACACTACTGGGTTAGCAGTGGCTTCTGCCCTCTCAGAAAAAGGGAAGACTACAGAGAAGCAAATGCTTATTATTGGAGACAGATGATGAAAGTGGGCAGGAGAACAGAGATGTGAAATAAACATAGGCCAGGCCCTGAAGAGCCTTTCATCAGAAGTCCTTTGGGTAACTTCCCTGATATTTTTTGCCCTGTTCACAAACCAGAGCTAGTGAGAGGTGCTCGCTGTGTTCTCTGTCTATGGCGAGTTGCCTCTTTGCCGTATCTCATTGTTGAATGGGAGTCCTGACTGGGTAAGGAGGGGACTTCCATCAAAAGGGGTTTGGAAAAAGTTGAGAATAGCTGTGTTATTTATTAATCACCTCCTGGAGGATCAGCCAAAGGTTACAGCTTCCTGAGTATGTCTATTTCTAAACTAAACACGGGAAAGGAGGAGGAAGTGCCCAGCCCTCAAAAAAACTTCCTCACTGTCCAACATCAACTTATTACCCAGCTGCCCAGTGAGGATCTTTCCTTCCCTGCAGTGCCTGACCCACCCATTCCATCTGCTTGGGCTGCCCATGCAAGATTTCTGACAGTAGAAAGCTCTTTAATCTAGAAACTAAAGGTATAAGGAGATCCAATGGCTGGAGGCTGAAGTTGGACAAATCCTAACTGGAAATAAAGGTGCCAAGTTTTAATGGAAACTGGTTGTGGCGATGGTTGAGATCTTTAGAATGGCACTTGAACTTGATTTGAAAGTCCAACCAGATGCTCCAGGCTGGACGCAAGAATCCCTGGGTGAGATTTTCTGGCTGGCATACTGCAGGGTGTCAGAAGAGATGATTATAGTGGTTTCTCCAGGTCCTATAATCCATTTATTTCTATAGGTTTTTATCTCATCCCCTTCCCTTCCCTTCCCTTCCCTGGGGAACATGGGAAGTAGGGTCACTGTGAAGTAGGGGACAGGCACAGGAAATAGCCCCTTACCTTGGTATCATGGAGCCATAGATGGATCGGCCCCTACGTCAGCATTAGAGACTCCAATCTCAGGGGTGCTTCTTTCTCTGGTGCTTATCACTGCAGTGTCTGATGCCTGGGCCTTGGAGTATTCAAGGCACATAGCTACAGGGATTTTTATTCCCAGAATGGCCTTCAATTACTGCAGGTTTATCCACCCTTTCCTCATGTATTCAGCATGGGACATTGAAAACAGAGCAGAGCTCTTTTTAAGACTTACCCTGCACTAGCCATTTATAGGGACTTGTCTTTTGTGATGATAAAACTAGTTCTCAACCTTTTTGGACTTGAAGCATCGCTCATTGGAGTCCATAACTTTGTGAATTAGATGGCACTTCAAAAATTAATTTATTATAGTACTTACCTTCTTGCAGAGGGACTGGGAAGTGGGGGGTGGGGGATTATTTAGAAAAGGACAAGCCTGAGCCTGTTTTTCTGCTTATCCTCATACCTTGCTTAGTCCCTCAAACCTCATAGCACCCTTCAAAGCATATGGTGGCACCCCAGGGTGCTGCAGCACCCAGGTTGAGGGTCACTGTGATAAAACAAGGAATGTTAGGATGAATTGATT
>NW_005843167.1:84135-107756 GCF_000455745.1 Alligator sinensis
ATTAATCCCTGCTGAAGCAAAAGGCCTCCCGCCAAGCTCCCTGACAGTTGCCATGCAGGGTCTCTTCCTGGATCATTACCCTGGGCAGACTTGAAGCAGCCTGTATTTTCTGTACACATAAGGAATAGCTGCTTCCTTGTACAGGATGTTATCCATCTGCCAGCTGTAACACAACTGTTGTTAGGGGCAGACATCAGTCCTTGCTCTGTGAGCATTCAGGTTTGCACTCAGCAGACCCAAGAGCAGGGACTTTTTCTGGTTGGCTCCAGCCCTGCCTGGGCCTGCCATCTGCAACATGTTCTGTGCCCATATTAGTGGGAAGGAACACACTAAAGGAGCTCCCACTCTGCTGCCTGTCTACCCCACCCCCCTCTCTGCATTGCAGCAAAGTTTCTGTGGCCAAGGGGGATGGATGAGAGTCCCTTCAAACCAGGGGGGTTTTGGAGAAGCCTCGCACAGAGGTAGTCAACCTGCAGCATGTTCTTTCTGTGTGGCATATGGCATATCAAGGAGGTGACAAGCAGCAATGTGGCAGATAAGGCAGAGAGCAGAGCAGCAGATTGAATAGGGAGCACAGGGCTGAAAGCAAAGCAGCATATTGGGTAGGGTAAAGGGACCAGCATGGCATTTGAGGGTGCAGGGCTAATTTGTGGCGCATTTGTGAAAAAGGTTGCCCCCCACCCCCAGCTTAACAAGTCTCTTTTTTCCCCCAACCCTCCCCAGTATACATGGCTTCCAGCCTCTGCCAGCCCAGGGTACAGGAGGGCTCTAGTAATATAACCTGGGGTGCTAATTCAGAGCACAGACTTTGGGCTGCTAGACTGGAGCTCTTCAAGAAGCTCAGGGCTGTTCAAGGGAAGAGAAATAAAGGTAAGGCACTGAATGAGGATAGTTTATAATACTTGATAAATGATCCCAGATGAAGCTAGTTAGAGCTGTTACTGATTGTGTACATAAGAGTGGTGTTATTTGTCTTCCCTCCCAAAAGCATTTCTGTCTTCTGAGCATCTCAGGTGGCCTGGCTTCTTAGCAGGAGGAGTATTACAGTATCATTACAAGTTTCTGACCAAATCTTTGGCAGCCATTGTGCCAGGTGCTGTACAAATGTAGAGTGAGACAAGCCCTGAAGTCAGCAAACAGTGATAAGGGAAACAGGCATGGATTGAAGGAGGATCTTGTCTGGGGTTATTCAGCAAGTCAGTAGCAGAGCAAGGAATGGAATCCAGGCCTTCTGGCTCCCAGCCTAAAGCAGTGGTCCATGCTGCATTTCAGTTACATTAGTGTTAATAGAGACCAAGTGAGCCACATGAGCTATGGATCTTTCTGTTTTGATCAATACCGCTGCTAACTAACTGGAGTCTTTGGGGTTTTTCAGTTTGTTATGCTGAGGATTTAATGGAGCTAACAAGTTGTGTGATGTGGTCATTCCCAGTTGTGTGATTTTTAACAATGAAGTAGGTAGAGTAATGTAGCAACATAAATTAACTTGTATTAGGGAAAGCAAGTGAAGAGAACATTTCTAACTGAGGTAGGCCCCAACTTAACAGGCAGAGGGCACTAGCTGCCATACACCACAGGCATCTGGTTGCAAATCCAGTTGCAATCCTGAAATCACAATAATGCATGGAGCCCTCCTTGTGTCAAAAAAGTTTTCAAGTGCTGCTATCCACCCATTCTGCTCACTGCCTGTTTGAATTCTGCCCCCTCCTTCTCTTCCTGTCTTCTAACCTCACTTTTCCAGTGTTTTGACAGCAATCAACTCCCTTGTCTGCAATGTGGATAAGATATGCAGGGCAACGATTACTATTAAGTCTCTTGAGCCTCCATGGAGTTCTATCAGCAAGGTACCTTGATGAGCTACTTGGCTCCAGCTGGGTTTTAGCCAGTTCCCCTGCTAACCTAATCTACTTGAATGGCTCTGGCTTTGCTAGCCTAAGAAAATTTAGGTTGCACAGTTGTTCCTGAAACTTCTTTTAGAACCAATGCCCTGTCTCTAAATTGAACTAAGCCTTATGTCCTGGGCTCTGCCAAAGGCTCCTGAACCTCAGATTGTATTTGGGCTATTGACCCCTGGCTTCTGATGTCTACCTGGTTCTGTTTCCTCTCTAGCTCTTGACCTTTGCATTAGCATCCTGGCTACTGTTCTTGGACTCTTAACTGTGACTATTGGACTGAATTACCCATACCGTAATCCTCCTAATCAGATGTATCATGACTGAGCCCAAGGTAGACTGAAACTCTGCTCTGAGTGCATTGTAATAAGTTGCTTAAATTCTTGTTAGGAATCATGGGATAAATTTGGTTTGCAGAAAGACTAAAGGATAAACATGGAATGGCTTCACTGCTCAGTACAGGAAAAGGCATCCCAGACATGGAGATTAGGTGTCTCAGTCTGTAGCCAAGCTTGCCACATTGCTCCCTACCCCCCCACTGGAAAGATGCCAAAGATAAAACAAGTTAGATAAGGGGGAGTAGGACGAGGAGTGTTATTGTTATGCAGTGGGGAAGGGAGAACTTGGGAAGGAATATGAGTGGTCTAAGAGAAGGTGGCATAGTCTATCTCGGGGGTGGCCCTCAGATATGGGCAACATCTGTATGTAGCACACAGCAGACTGGAAAGGACAGACAGCACAGTGGCAGATAGGGCAGGGAGTTGAAAGAACAACAGCTTGGTTAGGGAGCACAGGGTATGGAACAGAAAGCAGAGTAGCAGATCAGGTAAGAGAAAGGAGTTGGAATGGGATTCAGGCAGCATACCAGGCTAATTTGTGGCATGCCTGCCAAGAAGGTTGGCCCCACTGGTCTATCTAGTGAGTAGAGCACTAAAATGAGGATCACAAGAAACCTGGAGTTTGTTTCTAGCAGTAGAAAATCCTCATCTTTATTTTCCCTTCCACCTTTTTGTCATGTCTATGTTGTGAGTTGTACAGGGGGTGGTGTGTGTGTGTGTGTGTGTGTGTGTGTGTGTGTGTGTGTGTGTGTGTGTGTGTGTGTGTGTGTGACCTAGCAAAATGGGGCCATAATCCTACTTGGGGCTTCTAGATGCAGTCATAATAGAAGTAATCATCATAATTCTGTATGGGACAGTACAGACCTTAAAGAGAACTAAAAACATAAGTGAAAAGAATTTAGAAACATTGGAAACGGATTCAGAAAGCATGATCTCACTCTTTTGGATCTGGTATTTTAGTGCTTCCAAGGGGCAGGAGTTGGTGCTGTGTTTCCTACTGAAGGGCTGAGACCTTGTCACTTTCCAAAGATATAAATGCCTGATCTCTACATCTTCCAGGTCAGTAGCTCGGAGATGTTCAGCTTAGTACTTCCCCATGACTTGGTGTTGCCCATCAATCTTGAGCCACTGAATTTCTGAATTTCTATCTCCCACCATGGAGGTTTCAATTGGAAGGGGAGCAGCTGTCCTGGACATGTTTTGCCATGTAACCTCATATTGTCATTTTATGATATGAAGGACTGCATGCCCTGCAATGACCTGCAACAACATATGCCTCAAACACTACACGATCTCCTAAGGAATCTGGCACAAATTCAGTCTAACAAAGTGTATATGTGTGACTGGGGAGAGTACACATGGCAACTCATTAGCACTGTGGTTGTTGGTGACATCCAAGCATTCTCAGTGAGGCAGGAAAACTGACCCACCCCTTGCCTTCCTCTTTGAATTGCCCTGTAGCTTAACAGGCCTTCCCTCAAGGAAGAGCCACACCTCTGGGCATGAGCCAAGGAGCACTCATTCAACTCAGGAACTCCACTACGGAACTTGGAAAGGTCTGTGCTGGGCTCTCCACATACCAAGAGCCAGAACCCTCTGGAGCCATTCCAATGTCCTTGGAAAGTTAAAGAGAGTTAGTTTGCTTCCTGCTTCCCACCAAAGAACACTGATTGCACTTGATGTTTACTTTATAGGATTGCTATATTGGGTTGATAGGAACCTCAAGTGTCATCCTGTAAAATTCTTTTCAGGATTTGTGGTGTTAGCCCAGCCCAGATAGGTGTCCATTCAGCCTCTTTTCCAAAGCTCCTTGTGAAGGAGATTCCACCATTTCCGTAAGCAGCTTGTTCCATTGCCCAGTCAGGCAGCTTTTCCTGAGATTTTGTTCTAAATCGGTTTTGCTATAGATCAAGCACATTGCCTCATTCTGCCTTCTATGGCAAGGGAGAACACATTTTTCCCCTCCCTCTTTTTTATGGTGGCTTTTCAAATATCTGAAAACTGCTATCATGCTTTCTTCCCACCACTATCTTGATTTCCTTTTCTCCAGAGTTAGCATATCTAGTTCTCCAACTTTTACTCACATTCCACCCCCTTTATCATCTTTGCTGCATGCTTTTGGAGTGGGACCATTCTCTGCATTCTGCTTATCATGTCGTCTGGGGAATTGCATCCAGTCCAGGTAATACTTAACCAGTGCTAAGTGGAGTGGTACTATCATGCAACCCAAGAATGTATGACATGCCAATTAGAGAGTCCTGATAAAACTGGAATGTCTGTACACGTCACAATGAAAAATGGGCTCTTGCCTTCAAAATCCCCTTGGCTTCACCCTGTAATTGTTCTTACTTCCTAACCCATTCCATCCTTCTCAGGTGATATAAGCACATGTCCCCAGTCCTTATTGCTTAAGCACTGAGCTGTCTAAGGCTACAGCTACACTAGAATAGTTTACCAATAAAAGTTGTACCAGTATATAGCTGCTGATATAGCTATGCTCTAAAGTACTCTCATGTGTAGCTGCCCTTAGGGATGCAACATATCTTCACAGAAGCAGGTTGCACTGGAAACAAACATGGTATGGTAAGCATCTTCATGTCCCTGTCATGCAGATGTCTGGTGCATTACCTTTTAGAAAATTTTTGCAGGGCACTGGAGAGGATACCAGCTCTCATTACAGGGGATTGTTAGTTGTTGAGATTGATTTCCTATACTTCCCTCTGTTCCACAAGTTTTTAATGCTTTTTTTTTCAACGCCCACATTTCCTTCTGCTCCATCTCATAATTTCTTCTTGCTGATTTTTCAGTCTCTCCAGTATCTCAGTGTCAGAAACATTGATGCTAAACTGTTCAATGGAGCTCTTGTCTGTTTTGAAGACAGGGTGCCAGATTCTTCTGGACTCATGAAACTTCAGTATGTCACTATACTTCAGTGTCACAGTGACCGGTCGTGCAGCAGTGAAAGGAAGAAATCCGAGGCAGAACAGATAATGCAGATGAAGAATGAAAAGGACCAAGTGCTGTAAGCATCTACAGACCAGCTGAACATGCTGGAGTGGTGGGATTCCAGGTCTATGAAACAACCACTGAGTGGTGGGATCAGATGGCTGCAATGATCAGCTGAGGCTGCAGTCCTTTTAGATACTGAAGCTACATTCCTGGCATTGCAGGCTGAGCATACTCTATCCCTCCAGGACAGCACCAAAAAGAGAGCTGCTTCAGCAGTGGAGAAATATGTGGTAGTTGTGCTTTGGATGTTTGAAACCCCAGGCTGCTAGTGACCTGTAAAGCTAGCAGTTTGTAACAGGGAAATCTGGTAGGAGCAGTCATCATTCATGTGTGTAAAAGCCATTAATTGTGTTCTGCTGCACAAGACTATGACCCTGGAAATAATGGAGGGATTCAATGTAGTTGGCTTCCTGAACTGGGCAGAGGCCATAGACAGGATGCCTATAACCAGGAGTGGATCCCAGGGAGGGTTGGTGTACAGTTACACCCCTTGTTGATTCTTGCCTCACTGAAAGCTTTAAACCAAACTGCCCAATAGGGACAGATGCATTTCTATTCAAGTGGAACTGGAGAGAGTCAATTGACTTCATGGCTCATTATTATCTACTTGCTTCCTACTAATCTCTTTACTCCATAGGTGTTAACAGCCCTTGATCTTCCTGTAATCAAGCTTCCTGTAATCTTCTTTTCTGTAATTACCCTGTCTGTTACCTATTCTTGGTAATGTTTCTCTGATCACTGCCCAGCATTCCCAATAAAGGTGTGTGGCTACCTAGGGCTCTTTACTGGGTGGCTTTATTCCTAGGAGATGCAAACCCACAATAAATTAGAGATGAGGGGAGGGGCAGGGCTAAAAGCAGCTGAGCTGTGCAGTTGTACAACAGGAGGCAGTTGCAAAGATGAGGTAAAGATGTAATTTACTGCAGTGACCCCTTTATTCACCATAGCAAATGACAGGTTGTAGCAGGCTGAACCCGTGGTGCAACCAGAGTGGCATAAAGCCAGGCACTGGCAGAGCCATATGAGCTGGTCTCTCTGGGTAGGGGAACTGCTGGGGGCTGAAGCAAGTCCTCCCCTGACCCCAACTGTTTTTCTGTATGTCAAGGGTGGAGGGCAGAGGATGCCAGCTTTGGGTATGCCTGGGGAGCTAAGAATAGCACTGGGGGGAGGAGCAGTTACAGCCCTACCCCCACCTGCCCCATGACTTGGGGGAGCTGTTTGGGAGGGAGTTTAAGGGGAAGAAGCTCTAAGGGGCTCAGTGGGGGTTCATGGGCGCCAAGGGGATTTTGCTAGGAGGAGAGCCTGCAGAGTAGCATGGAGTGAAGAAGAGCTGTGACATTATGGGAGCTGGGAAGTGTGAAGAGCAAATGGTGTTTGGAACTAATGGGAGTGCTGGGGTCTGTGGGTGTGAAATGGGGTGTGAAGGACTGGGAGCAAGTGGGATTGTGTGAGAGGAGGGTCCTGGGGATGCAAGGGGCTGCAATGAGGTCTGAATGCTCAGAGGGGCAGGGGAGGGCTCAGAGGGGTGTGATGGGGGTGGTTAGGGGTTGGGCTGCAGCATCATGAAAATGAATCTATGCAGGTTGCAATGTATTTAGGGGGTAATGAGGCAAAACAGGACTTAGTGGGATGTGATGGGGGGGGGGTTTGGAGCAGGATGGTGTGGGGATAAGGGAACAGAGTGGAGCCAGAGGGCATTTGAGCTAGCAGGGAAAATTCATAAAGGGTAATAAGGGACGCTTTGGGGCCCACGGTGGAGTGGTTGGGGGGCTCATGTTGGGGTGCAGGGAACAGTTCTGTCCGTTGCCAGGCTGGGAGAATAACAGCTGTACTCCCCTCACCCCTTGGGGGAGCGCCCCACCCTGAAGCTGGTGTTCAGCCTCTGCAGACTCGGTTATATTTGGTTTTGCTTGGATCATAAAATGAACATACAGCTCTAGGCCCCAAACATATTAGTCAAACTCCAGTTTCTTTTTAATTGGAGAAAAATATGCATTGTGTTATGGCACCACACTGTCTGCACCCCCCTTTTCAAAATCCTAGATCTGCCAAGGCCTATCATACTCTTGCCTTTCCCTATCCTTTGCTTCTGCCTACCAGCAGAACAGGGTACTTTACATGGCTAGCAGGCATTGGTGAATCACAGGGACATTTCACTGTCAGCATGGGCTGTTCAAGGAAGATGCATGGGATTCACAGTTTAGCGATGCAGAGCTCTTTGAAAAGCTACAGGCGGGGACTTTGTTCCCAGACTGGCACATTTACAGTTGGGGAGTTGCAATGCTGGTTGGGATTCTCAGGAACCCAGCTTACTCTTTTCATCCTTGGCCAAGAAAGCTAGGCACCTACAATGGTTAGGAAAAATTAACCAGACATCTGAGAAAGTGAAGGCTGACTATTTGGTGTGCATGTGGCAGGTCGTGAGGAGACTGGAGATGCTTCGTGATTGGGCTGGATTACAGTGAGCCAGATTTTCCTGTCGTTGTGTTTGCATGTTGTATCCTAGGATTTGCAAAACCCAAGGGAGGGGGGACATTACTGACAGGTTGGAGAAAGGGGCTGGAAGATTGTTTGGTGATTTTGAGCAGCCAGGTACAAGGTCAATAACCAGAGCTCTTTGAGGCACTGTAAAGCTGGGAGAGGCTTAATAGCACACTGACAATTTCCCAGAGCCTGATCTTGTGCTGCTTTATTTTGTGAACCAGCGATACATAGCCAGTTTATGAACTCCTGTAGGAATACAGGGTAGAAAGCAGGCTCCAAAGTCAGTGTGTGGTCCCCTGCGGGGAGCCATGTCATATAATCTCGTTCATAAAATTATTAAGCTCCATCTGATAACTAGGTAGTCTGTGATGAATCTAATGGCAGGCTTCTGGTTTGGGGAAGAAGGCAAAATAAATCCCAGTTTCTTCAATGTGTGAAGATTTCTTCTATTTTGTATTATAGTAGTAACAGTAAGAGGCCAGGTGCTGGCTGTTCTGGCCTGTGTCACAAGCCAGGGTGTACGTGCACTTGGAGCAGCTCTCTTTAGCATTTTCTGAGCTGAGTGGAAGATTTTGTTGCAGTGCATGCTTGGTACCCACAGGCAGTGCAGGGTATACGGCCCCATCCCAGGAAGGAGGAACTGTCTGTGCAATGTGATGGCTGCCACAGTGTAGCCCTGTGGACATTTTGCTCCCTTAAATTTCTGAGCGCTTGAGTTTGCCTAAGGAATAGCCTGATGCCTCGGGGCACAACTTGATGTGCCTCCAGGTCCTTCTGCTTTTCCTTGGGTGTGTATTCATTCCATTCCCTGGTGTCACAAGCTGCAGACTCAGAACTCTGGAGCAGCTTCAGGGACATGCCCACTCTGTTTCCCTTGCTTCCTTACTCTGGTGAGTTTTCCAGTGGGTGCGAAGGAGGTGCCCCTCAAGGACATTCCAACAAAGGTCACAGCTAAGCATTCAGACAGACAGCTGTTGTTGGACTGAAAGATGAGCGCCCTTAAAATATTTCACATGTACATCTGAATAAGAATATGAACAAGATTACATGTGCTACCATTTGCAGTTAGAGCAATTTTAAGGCAGACAGTTTTTAGCACACAAATGTCTAGTCATTTAATGGTTAAGGTTCCAATGTTGTAACCTCATTCAGCCACCCTGTGCTTATGGAGTATTTTGTACTGGGATGAGTCCTGTTATCTGCTCTAGATTTTATTAAGATATAGGGGCCAGCTTCTCAGCTGGTATAAAATCACTGTAGCACCACTGACTTCAGAAGGGTCATGCTGGTGCATGCCAGCTGAGGAGCTGGCTTTGTATGTAACTAAGCTGCAGTTCTGGTGGTGATTCTGGGCCAAATCTTTAGTGCCACAGAGAAGTAGAGACTAGTGATTACAAGCTTCCCTGATGTTCCTCCAATTTTGGGAATGACAGAGGCCCCAGAGGTTCTTGCTATAAATCTGAGCAGCCTATTGCTGACTGACAGGTCCTAGTTCAGGAGCCAGTGATGCCAGCTGAACAACCCCAGCGAATTTCCTGTTTTGAATGCATGTCACAGTTCAATTCTGCTGTTGCTGTTATTCAGTTTGTGCCTAGGAACACGTGTGCTGTGCCCGCCTCCCTCCTTAAACCCCTGAGTGGAGGGAGGGGGTTGTTTACATTTGTTCCCAAATGACTTTGTGGAGATCAAGCTTTGAAACACTGACATCTCCCAGCTAACCTCTCTGCCATTGGCACAATGGGCCTAGTGTGGGGGCTGGATTGTGACTCACGATTTGAGAATGGGTTGATCCTGGGTCACGAGCCTATTAAGCAAAGCGGCAGAGTAAAACTCTTTGTGAATGTCTGCCCCCTAAATGACTTATGCACACAAGAATGGATGATACCATTTTCCAGAACTGTCAGCCCCATCATCAACTGTGTGTTAAAAGAAGAACGCCGTGGATTTTTTTTTTTTTTTTTGGGGGGGAGGGGGATGTATGCAGTCTGTTGTTAGCTCATTTTCTGTGGTGTGACCCCTATAGAAACATCAAATGTGAAGCTGCTTTGTAATGGCATCAATGTTTCCTCAGACCAGAGCAGTTAAAGATTCCTGCTTAAAAGAAAGCAGAGGTGAGATGTAGAATACAACCTGAGCTCTCTGAATTGGTCTTAGTTATTCCAGGGCACCCATTTCTGTAGTAGGTCAGCCTTTTGCATGTCATAGTATAATGAATAATTTCAGGCCAATGAGGCTTGGACAAATGGAGGAATTTTTTCAAGCTATGTAATACATAGATGGGACATGACTGTTTTGAATAAGGAGTTCCAGGGCATTTTAATGCAAATAAAAGAAGGACACAGTCTTCCACCTCTGGGATATTTGCTTCACTCCTCCGTTTAGGTTATTTGCAGGGAAAGGTGAAGTAATTGTAGGCTACATTTTCAAAATCAGGGTTATCAAAGTCACTCTGATTACTAAGTCCCATTTTGAAAAGAGGCCACTAAGTGCCTAAGGGTAATGTTTTCCTAAGTGCTTAAGTGCCTTGGCAAGCCAGTACAAGACTGAACATTTTACTTAAAGTCATGTTTGAAAATGGAAATCAGGTTCCTAAGCCACTGAGGTGCTTTTGAAAACATAAGCTTTTTGCCTCATTGTAACCCCCCCCCACCTTAAAAAGATGGGCTTCAGATTTTGACCCTAACTGGAACATTATTGTGCTCAATGGAGCAGAGTGAGAGCTTATCATTGCAAAACCAGCACATCAAGCCAGAGCCTTTTGTCATAATGTGGGCTAAACTTCCCGTGAAGTCAGTGGGGGCTGGAACTGAATCACAACTAAGACAGGGCCCCTAACATCTGGCTTACACTGGCATAATTGCTTGTTGTCCTGGAGCAAGTCTATTTGGCAACTGTTGTTGGATGCTGTTGTTCAGGTGCTCTGACAAAAGTGCAGGGAGGAAGTCTGCTTAGCTACTGTGCATGATCCTGTAGCTAACTGCTTCAATGTCCTTGGCTTCTTTAACTGTAATTTGAAGGTTTAAGAAGGCTGAGGATCTGGCCCTTTATTAATCATACCTGACCTGTGTCGTTAAAGAAAAGCAGATCAGGGGCTGAAACTAGGTACTATAGATCATTTCTAGCAAAGCTTTATGCTCCTTCATTTAGTTAACACACCCAGGATGCTCAGCTCTACCACTTCTTTTATCAAAACTTTCTTATGCTACTGGCAAGCTGCTAGTTGTCAGAGTCCTGTATTTCATTATTATTGCAGAGGAAAATGAATGGCAGGATAAGCCAGCAATGAAAGGCCTGCAGGGAGGGGAGATGGGATCGGTCATTTTTATAAGCCAGTCATATCCCTAGAATATTGGTTCACTGTGTCAAAAACCTTCTGGAGTTGAATCCTCTCAGGATGAGCATGATTTTTGTCAGTCTAGTTGTGCCAGGGAGACTTTTTAAATTTAAAAGGCCACTATTGTGATATTAGTGCTGTGTGAGCACCAAATTTCTCTCAGCTCTCACCCTGTTGGGCAATAGCTTGTTTGAGGGTTTGCAGGTGATATGTAGTTCAGTAGCAGATAATCACTGGTTGTGTCTAAACAAGATGCTTTACTGTATAGTAGACTAATCTACTGTGCAGTAGACTAATCTACTGCACAGTAAAATGTCACCATCTACATGTGCAAGAGTTTACTGTGCAGTAAATTAGTCTACCATGCAGTAAATTTACTGCACAGTAAAGCCAAATAACATTAATTGCATGTGTAGACATGCCCACTATAGTGGAATGTGTGAAGTGCTGATCAGAGAGCAAGTAGCACTGTAGACAATGTGTGTGATGACTGTTTACATGCAGTGAATAGCTCTTTTAGTCTATATCTCTCTGTGCTGTATAGAATTCCAGACACCATGTGATCTCTGATAAATGAGAGAGACAAGACTGTCACTTAAGCTGTGTCTGTCAGAGTTTTCTTTAATAATACCTCTTACTGAAGAAAGTCCATCATTCCATGTATAATGACAATGGCAAGTTTCCAAACTGGATCGTCAGTGAAATGTTGCATTCCATTGCTTTAGTTTGCTATGCTGAAAAATAATTTTTTTTCTGACACAGGCCTGTGAGTGTGCCTTATTTTATCTAAGCTGATTCACTCATTCCTCAGTAGCATAGGAGGGGATACATGTATAATTATTTTACATCCTCTGCATCTCCAACATGTTTCTTTATTGCTACAGCACCATATCCTTTTGAAGAAAGCAACCCATCAGAAGAGAGTGAGTATGGAATATCAGTAGCCTGTCAGTCCATAATTTAACCACCTTATGTTACAAAACCCAATGGCCAGCTCAACAACTGGCTTGAAAATCTGTTTTAACCAGAAAACTGCCAGATTAACAAGAAAAGTTGCATACCCCTGAAGATTCCTTATGCATGGAAAATGCTCCAAAATTTAGATACTTTGGTTAAAGCATTCCTTTGTACTAAGGGATATGCATAAAGCAGAAGCAGTCTATCAGGGAACACCAATGTACCCATTTGTCAGCTGTGTTTCTGTTTCTGTATTTTCCCAGTGCATCTTTACATCCTTGAGTCTTCCTTTCTCTGCATTTAAGTGTTTGAGCTTTGTAAACATTGGGATAGATAAATGTTCTTCTGCTGTCACTTAGCATCTTTAGCTGGGCTTTGAAATGCTTTTGGGGATAAAAAAGTAGAGTGATGTTTAAGAGCTGTAACAGAATTTAGTCTCGTGCTTGCAGCAGAATTTGGCCTTTTCTACATAGGCTAGCCCAGACCACTCTCTAATTGAATCAGAACACTATTTTATCATAACATAATCGTGTATCACAGCAGAAATTTCTCTGTTGACTAGGTCTAAAAGAGGCTGGAATCTACAGGGGGTGGATCCTGTTGTCACTCATATCCTGGATGTACTTTGAACAGCTGGGAGAAATTTTACAGTAATAAAGTCTGCAGTTCCGAATGTCACGACTAATTTCCCACAGCTGAGAAGCTTGCTGCCAAGTGTTATAACCCCAGCACAGCTGGCAAGGGGCTGACCAACCATGCTATTGTTATCAGCATGACTCTGCTGGCATGGGAATGCCTGCAGCCAGCAGCTAGTTGAAGCAGCAGCCTGTCCTAAGAAACATTTTACTTCACTTGCGCTCTCAAGCAGTTCCTACTGAAATCCCGTTTCTCCTGCTTTGTTAATTCCAGCCATATCAAAAGCATTTGCAGTATCACAATGACTGTGATGGCAGCTGCCATGTATCTGCAACAGTCAATTATACAATTATTATATTCCAAAATAAAATATGTATTTTATGGAGAGGGATTTCTTGACAATCTGCCCAAATTAAAACACAAATATTCTACTCTGAACTTAAAAATCAGATGTGTCCTTCATTTCAGTTCAATAGGAATGATCTAGTGTCCTCAAAACACTTGATCATAGAATGCTTCAGCGAGAGATCTATTTACAGGCCACAGGGCAAAAGAAGGTTTGGGCTAGGGATAGACATTACACACAAACCAGTTTAAGTGATCAGAAACTGATATAAACCTGTAACAGAACAGATATTCAGTGCACATAAACCAGTTTGAAAATGGCTGAAACCAGTTTTAGATAAACCTGGTTGAATGTAGTATCAGACTTAACTGATTTGGGTCAAACCAGTTTATACAATGTCTGTCCAGACCCCTTCCTGGTTTAACTTAAACCAGAGTCTCCCAGCATCCCAGATGCTTTGCAGCTGTGGGCAGGGCTCTCTGCTCCAGAGAGTTGGACTGGTCCCTCCCTTCTGCCTCCTGGCTGGAGCTCTGGCAGAGGCAGCAGACACAGCAGCATCTGCCTGGCTTCCCCATGCCACTCCCCTCCCCCCACTCCCTGCTCAAGAAGGGATCCCCCACACCCTTCTCCCACAGCACAGACTATAGCCAGCATGTGGTCTGCTAGCTAATGTTGAGAGGTGTCTGTGTAAGGCAGGCAGGACAGTGTCCACGTAGGGCTTTTTGGAGCTAATCAGCAGCTCAGCTGGTAATGTTCTTCCATTCCTTCCTTGGAAAAAGTTGTTTAAGAGGAGCTTGAACTAATGAGAGAGGCTTTTGTTTTCTTAATGGGCTGTGTTATCACTGTGATAAACACTGTGTTATCAACTCCCTGCTGGGCTGGTGGGGGGAGGAAGAGGAACCCCTCCCTAATCAGTGTGTCCTGCTGGGGCCTGGTCATACCCCACGCAGCTCATCACTGTAGAATGGAAAGGAGGGCTGCTCTAGTGCTCCCCAGTTTCTAATCTGAGCCACTGCAGGTATGTGCCTGCATTTCTTCAGTCCAGAAGGGATGTCTGTACAGTTACAAACTGGTTTAACCTAGCCAGGTTAGACTAACTTGCACAGATTGAATCAATTCAGGCTCAGGCTTTTTGAATGTCTGTCCCTAAGGTCGGAGGGTATCTTTGAAAGAATTGGGTCTAAAATGAGGTGGGAGATAGCAAGGCAGGGATGAATGATGGAACAGGGGCTTGGCTGAGGGAAGACAGTGATAAGAGAAAATTGCTGAGGGAGATGTCAAGGAACAAGGAAGGGGAAAAAAGGGAAGGGAAAGTGATGGGTCAAGTGAAAGAAAATTCTAGTGGAAAAGAAAGTAGTAAATGGGAAGAAAGACCTTCATCTAGGAAATAACAAACACAGCTTCAGCCCATCCCTGTTCAGGGCAGTACTTGGGCATGAGCTTAGGTCCTTCAATGGTGCAGCTACTGAGCACTATCAAGTATGTGTATGGATGTTGTGCTGAATGGGGCTGTTCTTCTCAATCAGGATTGAAGAAAAGAGGAGAAGAAAATGGAAGAGAGAGAAGAGTGGAAAAATCCAAAGGAGAGAAAGAAGACTGGGGAAGATAAGAGGTAGAGAAGAGGAGACACCTATTCAAATAAGTTACAGTTTCAAGAACCATACAATTAGTACAACCTGCTGCAGTATTTCCATCTTTTCTATCTAAGTTTTCTATCAATTAAACTTGATCTGAGCATTTGGCCTGCATTTGAACTAGGAAAGAACCCATAGGTATCTGTAAACTGTTGGAAAGGGATGGGGTATGAAGATATTTTTATGAAAGGTGCTTGTTCTAAGTTATGTTCTTGTTGCAGGCCATATCTCTCCTCTATTGCAGTCTGCTCCAATTTGCTTTTTTTGCCCATGCAAAGCATGCCCATCTGCATCCATCTACTTTTTCTTGTCTTGTTGCTAATGTAAGGGATTCTTTTTGTTACATGTTTGTGCCCAGCACCTTGGGGTCCCAATCTAAATGATCATTATTACAAAGCATTTTGGGAGAGCAAGGAATGGAAGATCAGGATGGATGGCCACCATCCTACATCAGTGAAATCAAAGAGTGTTTTTGCCATTTATTTCCCTGTAAGCCTGTTGAACATAGCATCAAGAAGCCTGACCTAAAGGCCATGGAAGTCAATAAACCCCTGTTAACATCAGTGTGCTTTGTACAGCATCCAAGCAGGGGTGGATCCAGAGGGGCGCAGTGGTGTGGTTGCACCCTCCTTCTGGGGCACACTGCAGGAATAGCAGCCAAGGACTTTAAGTCCCCAAAGCAGGTAAGAATTTCCCCATTCTTGCCACCCTCTCACTTCCCCTCCATGCTTAGTGGCACATCCCCACCCCTCTCCTACCCTCTGCCCTCCACTTGCATGTAACTGCCCTTGCCCCTGGCTGACCTGGAGGTGGTAGAGCTCTAGAGGGGGCAGCTGTGGCTGCTACAGGAGCAGACATGTTTCCCTTCCCTGACTGTTCCCTTGAGTGTGGTCTGCCTGCCAGGGAGGAGGAACCTACTACCCTCACTGCTTCCTCCAGCCCAGCATGGCTCCCCATGCAGCTGCTCTTCACAGTCCCAACTGGTGCAGGGCAGGAGTGGCTGGGACAGTGACAATGGTGGACAGGTCTCCTCAACCCCTTCCTATGCCCAGAAGCATATGTAGAGATGGGGAGAGGGAAGGGGATATGCTGCTAAGCATAGATGGAAAGTGGGGCAGTGCTAAGAGTTGGGAGAATGTTTCTTACCCGATTTGGGGGCTTTAAAAAAGACTGCAGTTGCTGCTCCTGAGGTGCAGTCTGCTATAGGGCAGGGCTGGAAGGGGTGGTATAGTCACCACTACAACACTGGTCACTGCCTCCACATGCCCCTTTTTGAAATCCTGGATTTCCCCCCCTCCCCTGCGATGTGTCCAAGGGGTGCTTTACTGGACACAGAGACCTCTGGAAGTGAATGGGTAATATTGACGCACAAAAGTGCTCCCAGGGGCAATTGACTGTAGCTGATAAAAATCATAATAAATTGTATTCCAAATAGGAGAGGCAGTTCTTGTTCTTCTTGGACTGAGAAGACACCTCCTGCAGAGTACAGGCTCTGCCTAGGGCTCTTATGGGGAGTTTGTTTTCTGAAGCAGAAATACAGGTGCATCCACATTATTACTGCAGCCAGTGGTCTGTCACAGAGAGTTAAACAGACAAGGAATTTTCTCCTTCCTAAATCTGTCATGTGCCAAAAGTAAAGGACATTCCTCACGTCACAGATTTTACTGCAAGGTAAAAATAGAGTCTGCTTGAACCACCAATCTGACAAGCAGAGCAGCCCTATTCCCAGCAGGGTAATAAGCAGAGCTGGTGCCCTGGGCAAACCCTGAGGAAGAGCTGGGAGGTGGGGTATGGTGCAGTTCAGAGGGGGATGGGCTGGTTCTGAGAGTTGGAGGGAGGTGGCACATGTGGTTCGGAGACTGGTGAGGAGGTCTTAACCATGATGGGAACTGTTAAACAGCTCCTGACTGAGCTCCTGCTCTGCCCACCCTGGGTGTTGCTCTTGAAGCAACACAGCAGCAGCTGGGGACTATTTTGGAGTCCTTTGCATGGATAAGCCACAGGGCTGCTCTTGCTGGCAAGGTGTGGATTTTACAGGGGTGGGAGGGTGATTCCAGTATCCCTTCTACCTTGGTGCCCAGGGTGGGTGCCCCTCTAGCTCACCCCTAGTTACATTATTGCCTGTTCCCACTGCTGAGTTCTCTGACTTCAGACTCTGAGATTTCTCAAGGAAGTGTTTTATGTGACAGCTATCCAGTGTTAATTGGATACTCTCTCTCATGGTTACAAGTCCTAAGCAGATGCTGCTGGACAGTGCTACCCCAACTTCCTACACATGTAGGTGTAAATTTGCAAAAGAAAAGTCAATCCATGCTCAGTACCTCTTAAGAGTAAATTACAATGGCACATGTATCAGGAAAGCAAAGATTCAAAAGAGCATTCCCATTTTATTTCCCAGCAAGTGTTTCTTTTTCCTCTCTGGCCTCTTAGAGCAACTGAAATTGGAGTGTGTTTGGTGATGCCATCTGGATTTTTTTGTACTCGATAAACATAATGTGTTTAAGTTTACCCTGGCAGGTAGACTGTTTATAATGGGGATGGAGGATTATTTGGGCTGGAGAGCCACTTAAGGAGTTTTGGGGAGCTGTTGCAGGTTCCTGCCTTCTCCTTTCCCCAGCCCCCACAACAACTCACCAAAACTCCTTAAGTGGTCCTCCAGCCTGCCCAGCCCAGGCATGGGGAGCAGCCTGGGCCATGGCACATGCAGCTGGTTCCATTGCCCCTGGGCGCACAGCAGGGCTGGGGTGGTGTGGTGGCCAGATTTGTTTCTGGAGCAGGATGGCCAGATGCAATGGAGCCATGGGCAGCAAGGAGCAGCATCTGGGAGACGGATGGGTGGGTGGGGCCAGGATCATGGGGTGGTGACTGTGTGGCAGATCTGCGATCCACTCCCAGCATAGCCCTGTGCTGTCACCACCCCACAATTTCAGCCCTAGACCTGGCCCCAGCCTTGGTCCTGGCCCCTGCCCCCCCCCATCCCATTCCCAGATGCTGTTCCTTGCTTGCCCATGGCCACAACCTATCCACCCGGCTGAGCGTGCTCTGCCCATGTGGGTCCTAGTCAGTCTCCATGAAAACCCAGCCTGTCTGCTTCATTCAGCACCCCTGGTGGTGGGTGGAGGGTGGATAGGCCATGGTGCCTGGGCAGCAGGCTGGGTCTGGTGGTTGTGGCGGAGACTGGCAGCAGTAGCTGGAAGGAGCCAAGTGTGTCTGGCCATTGCACTTCCCCAGCCTTACTGTGTGCCCAGGGGCAGCAGGACCAGCTGCATATGCCATGTCCCAGGTTTCCCCCTGTGCCTGCACCGGTCAGGACTGAGGGACCCATTGCAGACTGGACAAAATCCTTTGGCAGGCTGAATCTGGCCTGCAGGCCATATTTTGCCCATCCCTTAATTATGTGTTGCCTTGGTTTTAGGTGCAAGGATTTGGGAAGGAACAGGACAGCTGAGTGTTCCGCAATCTCTAAACAACCTTAACAGACTTTAATGCACAGTATTTGCTTTTGGAATTTCTTGGGTTTGGGTTTGCATCTTTTGTAAATGAAAAGTCAGTTAAAAAATGTAATGGGACAAGTCATCAGATTATTAATTTAAAAGTGCTGTGCAAATGATTAAGAATTCCTAAGGAGTACTGCCTTATTTACTCTGTTTGCCAGTGGTAAAGATACAGTTGTATGGGTGAACAGCATTTTTTCTCATTTAGGTGGTTTCACTTTAGAGTGGGAGAAGGTGACAGTTCTATGAAACTGGTACAAATTACAGCACTGCAATAGCTGAACCACTCTAGGAGGACTTTGTAATGACAGGATGCCAGTATTTCTATATATGTGGAGCACTCCTAGTAGCTTTGGTAATGGGCCATTAACAAACTTTTGCTGGCATACCAGTAATGTTGTCAATCAGGAGAATGAAACCCCTCCCCCAACCAATATTGCTTTGCCATCACCTGACATTATATATAACATATGCATAAACACAACATATTCATGCAACATAATCTGCTTGCTGGTGCAAGGCATGTCATTTGGAGAGGTGGATTAATTATACTGACAAAACAACTCTTATTTGTAAAAGCTGCATCTCCATTAGGAAGCTTCTTCAGTATAAGACAGTGGTTCTGGTTCTCAGCCTATCTGGACTCAAACTTTTGGACCCATATCTGGACCCATAACTTTTGTAAATTGAGTGGCACCCAATTTCAAGAATTAATTTATATATTACAGTGCTTACCTCCTTACACAGAGGCTGGGCAATAACAGTGGGGGATCATCCAGGGAGGGACAAGCCTGAGCCTGGTTTACCTGCTTATCTCCTCACATTTTACTTATCTCCTGCAGATCAATGAGAGCTGCCTCTAAGTAGTGATCCCTGGTAATGTCTCCAACAGCCAAGAGCTCCTGAATCGACAAAAATGCTAAAGGGCACAAAGATAAAGATACGGACACTGTTTTGGTCATATGAAAGAAAAAAACCCAATTTATCTCCTCACACCTCAAGGCACCCTTCAAAGGATCTGGTGGCACCCCAGAGTGTCTCAGCATCCAGGTGAGAATCACTGGTGTAAGGTAATGCCTTCATAATGTACAGTAGCCTGAAATATTTGCTGGGAAGGTAGTGTCTATGTTTACTAAATACCATTGAATTTTATCACCTGATCAAGCTCAGCTTTGCTCTTATTTCTTAGTGTTCAGTGGGACTTTTCTAGTTCATGCTATTTTGGACAGATCAATATCATTGCAATGTATTAAGAATATATAAAATACATCCCAGTTTGTACACCTTATCAAATTCTTTAAAAATATGTATAACTTTGCATTCTATCATGCTGATGTTGCATACTTGTTTGATTGTTTGACTTTGCAATCTCCTCTTCAAAAGAAGTACATACAGCACATCACGTTTCCAATTTTTATCTGCTATCTGTTTGTACACAGAGTATGTAATCCCAGGGATTACATTGCATTTAGATTCAGAACCCTTTTCACAATTCACTTTTTGTTCATTTATTTCCAGAGTCACAAACCAACCTGCACTGAAACTTAGCATTGTGAATGTAATAAGAATCTGGGCCAAGGGATCTGCTCCTCTTCTCACCAGTTTTTGTTCTACAGCTGGGTATACATGACTTTTCTTTTCTTTTCTTTGGTATTTCTTTGCAATTTGTGGCAATTTCATGTTTTTTCTTTCCTTTTCTTTGCAATTTGTGCAGAGTGGCAGGTTGTTGAGAAATGGTGACTTCCCTACAGGACTCCCTACCAACAGGTTGGAATACCCTTGTGTTGTGACTGCAACACAAATCTGATCTGAGCTATTTCTTCACATTCTTGATTTAGCTTTGGAATGCATTTTTAGGAAAAAACTGCAATGTATTTTACCTGTTTGCTAACGTGTTCAGGTGGGAAGTATGGATTTTACTTGACTTACAGATATCCCATGCTCTTTGCAAGAAGTTGACTTGATTTTGTAGTAACTTTGCTTTGCCTTATTAACTCTTACATCATCCATATCTTGGTTTCTAGACAGTCCATCAATTTAAGTACTCCAATTGAGTTCACTTTATTACTCAGGTCTGTAACAAAATGGTTATAGCTTCTCCTGTGACTTTGAATCTTTATTTCCTGGTTTCACTCGCATAACAAGGGACACTTAGAAAAGGTTATCCTTCTTTCATTTAGCAAGGGTAGGTTTAATATCACTGCCAAGTCACTGGACCTCTATGAGAAATACACAGCTTGTAATGCATTTACAATAACATTGTGCTTTTCCATCTGTACTGAAAGTCGCTTTCTGCAGCATAATTAGCACAATATTGCAGAGATTGAAGACTATTTGGATATGACTCACCATGGTCGAGTACAGTAGTTACAATTGGCAGGGTATCTCCTACAAGTATCATACAAGGACATGCTGAATCTTGCATTCATTGGGCAAGAGATGCAAAAGCTGCATTAAGAACCAATAGGATTCCATTTAGGAGAAGAAAGGATTTTTTTCCTCTTGCCTCACTTCCCTGCTATTGCCTCTACCTGTCCTACTATGCACTTCTACCTACCCTGATATCTTAAAGCATCTCCTTCACTCTTGGATCTGGGGCAGGTGAAACATGATTTGATGGTTTGAGGGGTTGTTTTTTTTTAATTTCTTTTTTTTTTTTTTGGAAGGGTTTTCCATTAAAGTGGAATGGGACAGGTCATACATCCTCCCCTCTTCATAATCGGTGGCTCCATGTTCCATGAAACCAGACTTCTCTACTTTGCACCATATACCTAGCCAGTGGTCTACTTCCATCTGCTATCTTCCCTGGTTTATGAAATTAGAAGAGCACTTGAAATTTTCTCTCCTTCAATTACTTTCAGGCTCCTCAAGCTCCTAGTGGAAGCGGTTCTCAACCCTGACAACAGCGCTGTGCAGGTGAAAGGCAAAGGGAAGCCTTACTCATTTCACTAGCACTAGACCTCTCCTCATCCCTACAGCCCCTGCTCTTCCTTTTTTTCCTTGCAACTTACTAATGGCTTAACCAGGGGTGTCAAACTTGCCTTAGGCCCTGGGCTGGATCTGGGCCATGTAGGGTCCTCCTGAACCTGATCCATAAAGCCAGCAGCAGCTGCAGCAGGTCTAGACCCTGCAGGTCCACACTGAGGTAATTGCACAAGTTGGGAATTGTGGCAATGCATGTCCAAGTGTAAGCAGCAGAGCAAGTTGGGGAATCAGGTGGCAGTGCAGGTTGGGAAATTGGGTGGCAAGCATGCGCTGTGTAGCCCTCACTCACCCTGTGCTGCTGAAGGCCATGTCCATCAATGTTCAGGGACCCTGAATTCTGCAGCAGCCCATTCTTCATAGGCCACATACCCAAATTCTGGTTGTCTTCCAGACTGCTGGCTAGGATGGTTCTGTGAGCTGGATTTAGCCTGCAGGCCATGCATTTGACACTCCTGGCTTAAACAATGTCTGATGCTACAACTTTGAAGGGTGACCAGAGAATTGTTTATGACACAGGATTGCAGGCTTTGGGATATGGGACAGTTGTTCATTCGTTTTGTAGGTCGCCAAGGAAACCAGATAGAGAATCACTGATTATTGGCAGGGCTTGCCACCTTTGGGCCAAGCTTTTGTTTCAATGACAAAGTTCCTAAACAACTTCTAGCAAGTCAACTGTCTCACTCAGCCCAGTAAGAAAATTAAGACCCATACACTCTCCTGAGGCTAATGGGCTTTCAGGAGAATACAGGAAGAGAAGCATCACATTTTTCATATCTTATAACTCATTTTCTGTTTTGAGAAGCTGCCAGGGTCAGTTCAGAAGTTTCACGTTAAAAATATTTTGTACCAGTTTCCACTGAGGGAGAATCACTTCCAGTTTCAAATAATGGCAATTTCACTGTTTCTCTTCTGAAAACTTCCTGTCAAAATCTACCTGTGCTTTACATTTTTGTGGTGTAATGTTATTTTAAGGGGGGGGGGGGGGGGGAAAAAAAGAAATCAAAGGACATTGGCCAATCTATCAAAAAGAAGCCATATATAACTTTCTAAATGTAACTTGGGTGTACACAGGTTTGTACTCCCCTCTCCAATTGGAGGGAATTATTGGCAGGGCAGGGTGCTGTGGAGGGACACAGGAGACCAGTGGCCGCCTCTGTCCCCTATAGAGTCAGACCCAGTCAAATCAATTACTTAACAAATTTGTATATAGTTATTACAATAAAACCATTAAGGGTAAGGGCATATATGTTTGTAACCCGGGTGGTACTCCAAGATGTACCCCCTCTCCAATTGAAGGGATCAGAGCAGGTGCACAAGCACTGTGGGAGGTGTAGGGATCCTCCTTCCCCTATAGAGCAAAGCCAGATCACCAATGGGGACTTAACCATATACCTTTTAATGAGAAAAACAGTAGTGGGAACATAACATGTATAAACCAGGGGGTATAGGGAACACTACAACAGCCCGAGGGGGCAAGATTCAATAGAAGTTAGGCACTTACAATCCTAGACATATTCTTCCAGTTGACAAAAAGACAGGTTTAACAAAATATAAAACGTAAACAGCAGAACAAACAATACTGGTTGGCAAAATATAAAAGGCATAAAATACAAAACGACAAACAATAAGAAATATAGGGGCTAGGTACCTGGAGGGGGGGGAAAGAGAGGGAAAACACAATGACACCCTTCCACTGCAACAAGAATTTCTCCCTGTCATTTCACCTTATTTATTCTAACTAGGACTTGAACTCAGAGCTCTCACATACTATGCAGAAACTCTACCACACAGCCACCAGTGCTAGTATTGCTGCAAATTGCTGGGGGGTTTTGACTTTCCAAGAGCCCCTGACTCACATCAAACTTTCTTGCCTCTTGCTGGAAGCAAAGCTGGGAACCTCTCAAGTCACTACTCAGCTTCTTGCTGGAGCTGGGAAACCTCTCCTGCTGGCCACAGCCTCTTGTAGGGGGATCCTAGAGCCCAGTGGGGAGTCTCTCCTGCCGGCTACACACCGTGCCTCTGAGGGTCCAACTGCTGCTTGCAGGTCCCACTCCTTCAGGTGCTTCTGGGGCAACTGCTCCTGCCCCTCTGGCCCAGCTCTTGCCAGCTCTTTGAAACTCCTTCCTCCTGTTCCCTTGCTGGTCTCTGTCATACTGAATGAAATAGTTTGAATGTTTGTAAAGGTTGCCCATTAGCCAGTTTCAGGAAAAAGATAAGATTTATCTCCTTATCTAAGTCATTGTTTTTGGACTACGTGCAAAAGGTCCTGACTTTGTTTAAAGTCTTAATTTGAATATTATCTTTAGAAGTCTTTTACAAAGAGAGCAAATATCCTGAGTTCCGAGAGATCAAACCCTAAGGCCTTTTGACCAGATTGGTAAGAAAAGGGCATTTGCAGTGATATGGAAGTTCCCCAAGAGTAATTTAAAATGCTCAACAAAGGTAATTTCAAAAGAATCTGTTGAGTAAGATCCGAGCCCAAATTTGGGGGTAATGACAGGTTGAGTAGGAG
>NW_005843167.1:108139-110952 GCF_000455745.1 Alligator sinensis
TGGTGTTTCTTAAAGCTAAGCAGTGTTATATACGTAGCAAAGAGTTTTAAAATAAAATTGTGTTGTATGAATTAAGTGTGTAATCATTGTGAAATCGTGCAATCAGCTAACTACTCCCCCAGCCAGTGCATCAAAACGAATCAGTAAATTGTGTGGGATTTTCTCTATTCCATAACCCACTAGAGACAGTCTTCAAGTCGGCTGCACTGCCCCTTTTATCCCCCTCCAGGTGACCCGAGGGGCCAAATCAGGGGACATGGAAGGTGAATCTCTGGGGCCTGATTGGTGAGGAAAGGGAATCCAAAGCCCTCCAATCATCTTTTACCCTTTCAAAACCCCTGGGCCAAATCATTACCAGGTAGCCCATCACATGTACACATTTACAAAACAATTAACCTTATACCATATACACACATTATTCAAAAATACAAGTGAACAACAGAACAACCCAGAACAAAGGATATTGATCGGGCAACCTTATAACTCTATTAATATACAAACTATTACTTCAACTTATTCACATAAACTATAAGGCACAGGCTACATATATAACAAGCAATCCTTAGACTACCTGGGTGCCCTCCAGGGCAGGGGCCCCACTCCCAAGGTATCACTACAGGAAAGGAGATGGAAGGAAAGAAAAGGAGAGGGAGACCCCAAAGACTCCTAAACTCCCCCTGCTATCACCCAGGAGCAGCCCGTGAGGTGGCCCTTCACAACCCTGGGGGTCCCTCCCCTGTGGAAACCCTCTCTCCAGGGTTACTACTCCACAGTCCCGGAGGGTTGCCTCCTGTTCTCCAGGTTGAGCTCTGTCCCTGCTGGGTTTTCCTGCTGCCTGACTCTACTGTCACTGGCCTGGCTTAGGGCCACATGCACCGCTGCATGTAGTGGGCGCTTTACCTCATGCTAGGGGTTGGAGGCCTGGGCAGCCTTGTGCAGCACCAGGGCTCGGTCTGCTCCTGGACCATCTGTGCAGTGTTGTCTGCACTTAGCTCCCAGCCTCATGCGGAGTTTGAGGACCTGAGCTGCTCAAGTGGCTCCAAAGATCCTGCTCCATACACTGGCCTGTGCACCGTCTCTGGCTGCACGCCAAAGGTTGCAGACCCGAGCCACTTCATGCTGCTGCCAGGATCTGGATGCCGTGCTGTGCACCGAGAACCTAACCACTGGAGCCATCTGTAGCTCCCCACTGATAGAAGTTTTCAGGGGCTACTGCTATACCCTGCTGAGCAGCTCTCCTCAGCTCTTCTAAGCCCTGCCCTTCTCCATCCCTAATGCATCTCCCCCTGCTGGAGGCACAGCTCCTTTTATACCCTCCAGGGCTCTGCCCCTGAAGTCTTCTGAGCCTGACAGTGTTGCAGTCTCCAATCAGGTCCAGGAGAGCAGGGGAGCTCTTCTCTCCCTCCCATCAGGAAAGGCATGTGACTTCACTTCTCTTACTGCCTCCTGATTGGTGGATGGGCTCCACCAATCAAAACAGCAGGATCTCAAACCTGGGACTCAGCCCAAGCTCTGAAAGGTAAGCCTGCTACATAAATTTTAAATATATATATATATATTTTTATCAAGACAAGTGAATACAGCTGACTGGCTTTAACTGCATAGACCAATGCCTGATGCATAGACTTAGAGGCCTGATGCCTTTGAGGATGTAGGTTGTAGCTGTGTTGGTTTAAGGACATAGGCAGACAAGGTTCTTAATCTTTGGGTAAATGTGATATCTTTTATTAGACCAACTAGACAGTTGGAAAAATTAATTGACCTGCCCTCCTCACTCCAGGCCTGCTTTAGAAGCCTGGCAGCAGCCAGCTTCAAGACAATGCAGTTCAGAGGAGCACAGGGATGTTAGAGTGGAGGTAGCAAGGCCCAGTAGATACCTGATGCTTGTGGTGGTCTGAGTGGTTTTGGCAGTTCTCATGATATTGAGCGAGTCAGGGGTGAAGGGAAGCACTAGGCTCTCAGTAATTCTCTGGCCCTCCTGGCTGTACAGCAACATGCTCCTTTGGGACTCAGCTTCCCCCTCAAGGCTGAGATGTGAAGCCTTGAAGGCAAAGCAAACAAGCCTAAAAATCACACGCACACGCTTGCACGCCTCTGCAGACTTTGAAAGAAGCCCCCGAAGTGGAAGAAAAGCCTCACTTCCCCTCTGTCCTCAGAGACACAGGCCCCCTCCCCTTGTCCCCCAGCCCCCCACCTGCTTTCCCTGCTGTCCCCAGGTGTGGGGCCGGATTAACCCTTTACTGGGCCCTAGGCAAACAAATGTGTGGGTCCCAAGCTGGTTGAGACCCCCTTCCCCACCCTGGTGCTGCTGCCACGGGGAGTGGGTGGGGCTCAGCTGCTGTGCCGAGGCTGGCAGAGGGGAGGGGAAGGGAAGGGAAGGGAAGGGAGGAGAGGAGAGGTGGACAGGGCCACCACCTTGGAGGGAAGGGCCAGTCCCCCTCAGCTCAGCGCTCTAGGTGCGTGCCTAGTTTGCCTGTGTGTTAATCCAGCCCTGCCCAGGTGGGGAAAGCTTCAGAGCTGCTCCTTCCCGGTCCAGGAGGACTTGTGTGGGGCTGGGCTAAGACGAACAGAGAGAGGGGGGGCGGACGCCTCTGAGCGAGGCAGGGGGACGCTCATCTGCTTCGGGAACTTTACAACGGCGCCGGGCTCGTGCCCGCAGAGCAGGACAGGGCTGCAGCTGGGGGCGCACCCCCTTTGCCAAATTCTGGATCCGCCCCTGCTGCGGGGGGCGGGTCTTCTCCAGGACTCCTGGATGCCCCACGGGGCTTCTGTCACTCGCAGGCGCCACGACCCCGCCCCGGGCAGCCTCGGGC
>NW_005843167.1:111199-126363 GCF_000455745.1 Alligator sinensis
CCCCCCCTCGCAGCGCCCGGCACCTGCGGGCGGCTGCGCCTTGTCCAAGGGCAGGCGTGTGGGCAACGGGTGTGTGCATGCGCGTGTCAAAGCGGGTGGGGGATATTGAAGGTGCATGTGTGTGTGTGTGAAGGAGGGGGTGTGTTGAAGGGTGTGTGTGCGCATATACATGTGTTTCAAGCCTCCCAGTTAATGCAGGTTTGTTGCCAGGCTGCAGAGGAGGAGGCTGCCCGCCAGGACCAGGGATGCTCCGTCACCCCCGTAAACAACCCCCTCTCCTCCTCTTCTCCCACCCCGTTTTTGGTAGTGGTGGGTCCCCTCCACACAGGTGTTGAGCAGCATCCCGAGTTTCCAGTGTGGCTGGTGTAGCAGAGAGATTCAAGCAGTGAGTGGAGGGTGGTTGGGTTTTGGGTTGGGTTTTTTTTTTTGCTGTGGCAGCTAAGACAGATGTTGGGGACCAGATGTGTAGTGTTCCAGTGACACCAGCGACTTCACGGATAAAGTCTGAGGCTGGGCTGTGACTTTGCTTTCTCGTATGGTTTCCACTGCACATGCAGGAGGGTGGCATCGCCTTTCCCTTTCCTTCCTTCTGAGAAGCAGACAGGGCTCCTGTCTCGCTAAAGTGCTTAGTAATGGGGATGCCATTGGATGTTGGGAAACGTGACAGTGCTGCTACATTCGTCAAGGGTATGTCTTGTATTCAAAGAGGCTGACATCTCTTCGGAAGGCGGATATAACATGCAGCTCTGTTAAGCTGTTTGCTCAAAATGTGTATGGAGAGCACACTTTTTAAAATGCCCTGGGAAAACTAGCATCGTTTACAGGATATCAATACCATTTTATGCTAGGATGGTTTGCAGTAATTTCTCTGGGGAAATATAACAGTGGAAGAGCTGACTGTAAATATCACCAAGGTTTCTGGTTTTTGCTGATTAATTGATTGGACTTAAAAGTGATCCAACTACTGTGGCTTGGCTGGATTGAGCTCCTTGATAGCAATTGCAGTAGACAGCACTTTGCAACAAATACAGTGGTGGCTTTATACTACAGCAGTCTGAATTCATAGAAATGTTGAATAGAATTCCTCTGCTCCATTCTTTGCACTTAGGCAGGATCAGTTCTCTACGCATTTTTTTTTTTTTTTTTTTTTTTTTGCTTTTAATTTTTTCAAATTTTCAGCAGAGATGGTGCCCCTGTGCAAGTAGAAAAACCCTCTGTCTGCCTCTAATGCACTTGTATGACAATTACAGTAGGGTCATCTTTCATCAATTGGAAATTAAGATATTTTGGTCTCCACAGCAGGGGCTGCTGCTAGAGGACCCAAGGGGCTTTGAGCTTTATTAGGTTAGGCCAGAGATGAGCAAAATGGTGGATCCGGCTGGTGGCCAGACTCCGTTTCCCAGCAGCTCCTGTCTGTGTCGCTGCAGCTAGTTTCCATGAAGACCCCAGGGATAGCAGGGCTGTGACATTGCGGGGCCGGGGTTTCCATGGAGACTGGCTCCAGCAGCACTGTCAGGGCACACGGCTGGAGGGGGAGCTGCTCCGGGGCAGTGGTTGGGATGTTGCAGTGATGAAACATGGTCCAGAGCTGGGGCAGAGCCATGATCTGCTGCCTGCACGCCCCTGCTGTGCGTCCTGCCAGCACTTCTGCGTCCAGTCTCCATGGAAACCCTGGTCTTTCACTATCATGGCTCTGCTGCTCCTGGGGTCTCGAGGGAAACCCACTTCAGCAATGCAGGCAGGGGCTTCTGGGAAACAAGGGTCCACTGTGAGCTGGGTCTGGCCTGTAGGCTGGACTTTGCCCGCTGCTGGGTTAGGTGCTTCACAGATGCAGCGTAAGAGAGAGTCCTTGCCCCAAAGAGCTTGCAGTATAGTGCAAAACACAGCAGTGAATTGGATGTGGGAGTCAGACTTCTCAAACCCTTGTCAGAGAGGAGCTAACTCAGTAACTTGGAGATGAGAACAATTTTTGAAACACAGGTCAGCAGTAATTAAATTGCTTTACCTGCAGATCAGCCATCTATAGCTACTATAATTTGGGTGTCTCTGGGCAGTGCTGTTCCCAAAAATGTTAAAAAGAGACTTTTTAAGAATGAGAGTTTCCTTTCTGGGAGTACAACATTTATTTAGTCAAGTTCTGAGGTTTTGGAGCTGATGCAAGTAGGTTCTTACACTCTGGATTTACAGGCAAAAGCTTTTACACCTTGTTAAAATGCCAGCTGTTATTAAGTGAAATAGGTAAAATCTTAACATACATACATGAGTAGAGCACATTCTCATTGCAATCTCACTGATGTTTTGCTCTGTATAGAATTATTTCAGTTATTATTCTACTCTTAATGTGTTTTTTCTTTTTCTTTCTTTCTTTTTTTCATTCTTATGGGTCATCAACAGATTTTGAACCCACAACCTTTGTCTCCAGGTACCAACCATTTCCAGTTCAGTTCTATAGCTGTAACAAGTGGCTGGAAAGCATCTTGTTATCCTGTGTGGAGGAGGCCCTGCAGGGGAAATGCAACATACACATCACATTACCAGTAGATCACATAAGTATTGGTGGGAAAAAGATTTAACTTTAGACATTGGGATACTTGTTTATTCATCCTGGTACTGGGCGTATGTTATGATATAGTGTTTACAGAAGGCAGAAACAAAGAGAAGAAAGCATCTATTTCAGGCATTACTGGGACTGAATGAGGGATCAGTGGACGTAAAAGTGAGTTTCCACCACTTGGCCAAAGGAACCAGATCTTTTGGTGTTCACACAGTAACAGAGTTGTCATTTCCATATGTGGTCTTGCTGCCAGAGGAAGACACAGAGCTTCACTAGATTACAGAAGCATTTGATTTACCTCTATTCCTTTTAAAAGACTACGGAACAGTGTGGGTGGACTTGGGCTTTGTTCCCAGCACTGTGTGTAAGTTCTTAGTTATCTTGATGTGGACAACTGATAAACATCACTTTACTCACCGAAGGTGGTAATATTAAGCTGTGTTTAGTAATAGAGTATGAAGAGGGCAAAGGAATTCTAACAGCCATAGGATTAGAATTTATTACCTCTTGCCTTGCAAATTCAGTGCACCTTCTGCTGGGTTCAGGGACCCTAAGGGACAGTTGGCAGATTGCCTATACCTTAGGTTAAATACAGTAAAAAAGCCAGAGGCTGAATTGATTCAGTTTTTGCAGGTTAGTCTAAGCTGCAGAGATTAAACTGAGAAACAGTTGGACAGACATTCATTTTTGTTTATTCAGGAAATGCAGCCACATGCCTGCAGTGGCTCAGGCCAGAAGCCAGGGGGTGGTAGAGCATTGCTCTCTAGCATATAGCCAGTATAGGCTGTGTATTTGCTTCCTCTTCCTGCTGCCCCTGAGGTCTCTGGGACTTGCAGTCCAGATTCACAGTATCAGGACTCTGCAGAGTTGCTCATCACCAGGGATCCTGGGTTTCCATTGTAAAAAACTGCAAATTCTCTGACAAAACCCCCAAATCCATGATTAAAATTAAAGGCCCCCCCACAGCCTCCCCTGGCCCTGATTGTGTCCTCCTTTGCCCCCACAACAGCCCCCCAGCCCTGCTTATGCCCCTTGAGCCCCACCCACAGCCCCTGCCCCCTTGCCCTGCTGGAAGGGGCCCCTAGCTGTCAGGGCTATGGGACCAGGGACCCAGGTCCACAGCTTCCTGCCCCCAACAGAAGGCAGCTGCAGCAGGAGTACGGAGCCGGCTGCCCTGCTACTCTTGCTGCTGCTGACTCGGGCAGGGCTGGCTCCCAGTGGCTGCGTGCACTTCTGGGGAGCAAGGGGGACCCATGCCCCCAGATCTGTATGGGAGGCAGGCTGTGGGCTTGAGCTCCCTCCCTGCTTCCCTCCCGTGGGGCCTCTGTAGCCCCGCAGGCAAGACCTAGCACAGCTGGGAACAGTAAGGCCATGCCAGGATCTCCTTTTTCCTCCCCCTGCTGGGCCTCCTGTGCCTGCCGCTGCTCTGAGTGGCAGAGCCCTGCGCCGCTTCCTTCAGTGCAGCCCTGCATGCAGGAGGTATATTGCTGGGCCAGCACAGAGCGAGCAGCTGCCCCTGCTGCCCTCCCCACGACTTGGCGTGGCTGGGGACAGAGGAGCCACGCAGTGATCTCCTTAGTAGCAGCTCACTCTGTACTGCCCCAGTGGTGCACCTCCTGCATGCAGGGCTGTGCTGAGGGAAGTGGCGTGGAGCTTCGCCACTCAGAACAGTAGAAGGCATGGTGGTGGGGGGAAAAGAGATTCTGGCACAGCCCTGCTGTTCCCAGCTGTGCTGAGTCTTGCCTGCGGGGCTGCAGCAGCCCCATGGGAGGGAAGCAGGGAGGAGCTCAAGCCCACAGCCTGCCCCCCATACAGATCTGGGGGCATGGGTCTCCCTTGCCCCCTTAGAGTGAACAACACTGAGTGCCCGACTGGCTCCACAAGTCCCCGCTTCCAGCTGGTGCCTCCATGTGCAGCTTCCCTTAAGGGCTGCTGGAGCTGCTTCAGTTGTACCTGCCCCCGGCCAGGCACTCCAGCAGCAAGTGGGAAGATGTAGAGCCAGTCAGGCACCCATGTATTTCCCCAACACCTCCCTGCTTCCACCCCAGCCCCTGAAAGCCCCACATACCACTTCACAGGCTCCGGGAGAAAAGTGAGCCTGACCTAGGCCTTGTGACTGACTAAAAGCTGCAGGCTCCGCCCTTCCCCCTCTGCCTCCCCCTCCCCCTGCCCCTCTGGGCAGGGTTGGGGCTTTCCTGCCCTTTTTGCAAACAGTTCTTGCAGGCAGGCGGGAACTCAGCCACCTGCAGAGCTCTTTGCAAAAGGGGGAAATCCGCAGGTTTCTCTGCTAAAAGAGAAAATCCACATTTTTTTCTTATAAAACCAGGTAATCTATGGTTTTCTCTCTTTTTCCATGGGAAATGGAAAACCCAGACCCCTACGTTAGCACTTCCTCTTCCTGCTTCCAGGTGCCTCTGGGATTTGTAGTCCACAGTCACAGCCAGAAGTAAGTTTTTTAGCAAGGCAGGGCAGCGCTGTACTTGAGAAGGAAAGTTTAGCCCCCCTCCCTGGCCCCAGACCCCAGCCGGGATTTGCCCAGGGTGGCAGTCCCTTCCCCTCTAACCCTTCTCTGCTGGAGCAGGCGGCAAGCCCAGCCACAACCCAGGGCTGGAAAGCATGCTGGGGGACTGTGATTTAACTTGAACCAGGAAGGAGTCTGGGACAGAAGTTTCATAACCTGGTTTGACCTGAATCGGTTAAGTCTGATACTACATTCAGCCAGGTTTATCTTAAACCAGTTTCAGCCATTTTGAAACTGGTTTATGAGCACTGAACTTCTGTTCTGTTACAGGTTTAAACCAGTTTCTGATTACTTAAACTTACTTATGTGTAACTTCTGTCCCTAGCCTTACTGTCTAATTCTTCATATGTCCTCAGGATGGACCCTGTCCATGGGGTTGTGCCATAGACTTTGAGGAAATGTTTGTATCTTCTTCCATTGTCTGAGAATTTGAGTACTCATTCCTCAGATGTAAGAACACACATTGTTCCCCCTTTCATAGATGCCGGTAACAAGAGTAATTAAGTCCATAAACCGATAACTGACCCTTTGTTTAAACCCCAAGAGCCTAATGTGGTGGTTGTGGTACACTGTGGCATGTGGTCAATAAAGGAGAAGTAAGTACCTGATTCTCTTAAAGTGTCAATGGGAGTTGGGCACGGTATCTGGTCCTGCAGAATTGGTGTAAGTTGGTTCTGGATTGTGACCCTAATTCCTGTTTGTTTTTTTCTGCAAATCTCTCCCTTGAAAGTAAGTGGTGACATTTAAAAGAAAAAAACAGCAGCATGGAAGAAAGCTTGTGAACTGAACTTTTGAGTTGGGAGGGTGGCAGGAAGAGGAAGCAAAGCAGAAACTTGTGCAGAGATTAACTCATTCACCAGAATGAGTTTTTAAGATAACAGTCTCTGATGCTTCTAGAGCCCTCTCTATGACCTCTTTTGCTCTGGTAGAAGCGGAATAGCCTTTCATGTTGTTTTAATGAAAACTGAAGATTTAATAATTAGATTTTAAAACTGAAAGCTCTTTGCTTCCGTTGTTTAATGTAATAAAACCTGTATGTGGTCAAGTAATTGCTATAAAAGAGATGTGAACTCTTGATTATAAGCCTGTCATTCATAATCAAGAATACACTTTAATTTTAAAACCCTAAGGTTCTGGGGGAGGGTTGTCTTTATATAGGACTTTCCTAATCTGTCAGAATGTACCCTTCTTTCCTAACTGTTTTGTAGCTTGCATGTATTCCCTGGCAGCAGCATATATAACTGTTTGTTCTAGTTTTTTTTAGATCTTTTCTAAAATATGGACTAGTGCATGTTACCCAAATTATAGCATTTCCTTCTATTTATAGGTTATTTTTCTACCTTGCAGTAGTAATTGCTAAAATGCTATTTCCAATTGTCAGGGGAAATGAAGGAAACTCAATTGACTGTTGAAGCAGAACATTTATTTGCAGAGGGAAGACACCTGCTTAGTAGAATTTGTGCATCCCAGGGAGATGTATTTAAAATCAATGCAGCCATTTTACTCTTAAATTTTCCTGTCAGAGAAGTGACTAATAAGCCATCTCAGAAAAAATTGGTATTTTTTTTTTTTTTTTTACCGGTATTTCAGAAAAGCAGCAGTAAATTGAAACTGCAATACACTGCTCTAGTATTTTTTCTTAATCTAAGGATCTTGTGGAAGTAGAAATCAGCCACTCTTCAAACATGTTATTTCCCTCCTTTGTGTCTGTCTGATTAAACCATTGTACAGCTGCAATTACTATATTAGTCCAGTTATCAAAATATCCTGGTAGGCTGAGAAATGTATTTAAATTTACCCAATAACAACTCTAGCCCATAGAGGTCAGATGCTATTGTCTAGTTCACTATTTGCATTTCCTCCACAAATGCCTTATTTACGAAGAAGTTTGTTCTATTCTAAATGGATGTACCTATTTTTAATTTAAATATAAGGTTGATGGTTGTGTACATTAAATTGCTATGTATATGAACCTAGAGTATTGTTGATGGGTACAATACAGTCCAGATATATTTGTAGTTCAGTACTGACCAACAAAACAAAGGTAATAAGATTTTTTTCCCCTACAGTTTTCACTTTAAGCCATTCTCTTTGATTTAGGCAGCCAAACTTTGTTGATTTCTTCTTTTCTTAAGGAATTCTCTGTTCAGTTACTAAGTATGGTGAAGTACTCTCTGACCTGTATCTAGGGTATCTGAGGTTCTTCATTCAGTATTTAGGCAGTTTATACTAAGTTACAAGGTATCTGATGAATGTGTGAATATTTTCAGAGACCTGAATTTTATAAATGCTTGCTTTCAAATATCGGTTGTCAGACAGCGCCATAGTGTTTGACTTAAGCCTGGTGTGAACTGTGTGGGTTAGGTTCTTGCTCAGATGGATTGTCAGCAGGTCAGAGTAATCAAATTCAGTGGTTATATAAAGGAGACTAATCATGTAACTTTTCTAGGCTGTATAGATAGGACTAAGTTTTGCTGATTTATAGTAAGCTGCAACTTGCTATTTTAAGTCTGGATGGGACTTAAATGGCCTTTATAATGCCTAGGGTATATATTAGTGTAAGTTTAATCTTGGATGGTACTAATGTCACTCAATTGCCATTGAATTGAGAGCAAATATTCCACAAGGGGCACTCAGAAACAGATTTTTAAAGATACATAAGCACTTACTAGGTTTATCTCAGTGGTGTGGGGTGGGGAGGATTTAGAACTGTTTTAGAACAATGAGGGACAACTTTTTGTTTGGCATGTCACAGATTAGCCCTGCACCCTCCCTGAGTGCCACTCTGATCCCTCCCACTACCCAGTCTGCTCTTCAGCTTTCTGTTCCCTGCCCTGTGCTCCATGCCTGATCTCTCTGTTGTTCTGCATTTTGCTCCCTGTCCAATCTGCTGCTCTGATTCCTGCCCTATCTACTTCTGTGCTACCTGTCCCCTCACCTGACCTGCTGTAGGCCACATATGGAGGCTGCCTATGCCACTTAGATTCATAGATGTTAGGGTCGGAAGGGACGAAGGGCACATTGTGCCATGGCCAGGGACACTTGTGCCATGCATGCTGCAGGTTGACCACCTCTTAATTTTAGAAGGTCCCACCAGGTGCCTTTTTGCGTCTTGCGGTGCCTAAGAACCTTTTAAAATATTTGATCCATGCTACATCCAGGATTAGGTTCTAATCATGGCTTTTGGGAGTAAGGGAAGTTATTCCTTTGCTTACTCTTTATGATGGGGGCAGACAGACAGGGACTCCTAGTGTGTGAACATGCTTTTTATGTTATTAATTTTTCAAACTTGTGACATGCTTGTAGACCTAGACTTAGAAGCAGGATTTTCCAGGGCCATTTTTAAACGCAAGATATTCATAATGTGTGATGAATACTTTACAGCACATACAGGGAGAAGCTATTGCATGAGGACTCCTTGTTTCCCATTGTTGACGCTGATTTACCATGTGGTTTTGTACAAGTCACTTGACACTGTCTCCTTCCGTTTCCTTACCTATACAGTGAATATTGGTGTTGTCAAGATTCTTAGGTGAAAGGTGTTTAAGAGCATAACAATATTATGTAATGAGTTTATATACAGGAATGTTACCGCTCGTTTGCACTTGTGTTTACTGCTGCCTCATGAGCACTGCCAAAAGGTTTAGTCTGAGAGCATTTATAAAAATGCATTTGAATAAGTGGCTGTTCAGATCAATGTACTAGCACACTTAAACGAAGAGTGTTTTGATGAATAAACCACATATGGTATTTACTCGAATAGAAGATAACCCTGATTATAAGATGAACCCCAATAATTTGATTCTGTATATGAAAAATGAATAAATTTGTTATACTTTTCCAGGTATAGAATCTAATTATTGGAGATGCTTTGAATGTGTTCCCTTCCTACTGCTACAGCAGGGAGAATAAATCTGGGGGGGTCAGATGGCCCCTTTCTCCTCTCCTTACTGTCAGACCCCTCTCTCCCTGAGCACATGGAAGTGAGGAACACATTTCAAAACAATAACCTTGAAAATAAACATGGCTGTAGCAATTTGTATGTAGTACCCATGCTCTTAGTTTATTCAGAATTGATGCATGTTACCTTTTTTGAAACTGCTGCAGGTTTTAGCACAGGTACTTCATAAACACACTTTTGAGCAGAACTTTTGCACTTATTTATATACAGTACAAACTATGCATGATGTTATAGATTCATAGATTGTTAAGGGTTGGAAGGGACCTCGCAAAATCATTGGGGCTAGCCCCCTGGCACTAGGCAGGAAAGATATTAGTTCAAAGCCAGAGGCTCATGATTTACCATATAATTCATTGGGCTGGGCTCCACCAGAGTTGACAGCATTTCTAGCCGTGGTGACCCCATAGCTCAGCACTGCTCAGTATGTGTGTGTGGGTGTGTGTGTATTCCACATACCCCCCACAAATGAGCCATGTGCTAAGTAGCCCCCCACTCATGACTGGAACCAGGTGTTCTTGTCATGAGTCCTGGGATGGTCTAAACATTTATATGCAGCTGCAACTTCGGGCAACATGGTCTGGCTTCACCTCAGGGAGGGCAGGGCTGCACTAATCATATGTGGGAGGCTGAGAGAGGGAGTGACAGAGGTATTCTGGGTGAACTGTCTGTATGTGTCTGGCAAATGTATTAAAATTTTGCAAACACAAACTAGGTTAAATTAGCAAAGTGAAGCACTCAAAAATTAGGAGGTGACCAGAATTAAGATTTATCTACAATATCAGTTCAGCCTCTTCGCCATGTATGCATTATGGAGAGTGCTCCACATATACACGCATATCAGAAAAGTACATAATTTGCTTAACTGCATAATGTGACTGGTCCCAAGTATTTGCCTTTTGCTTTCATTTTAACAAACAGTGATTGTGTTCATAGTGGTTAAGTACATAACTTATGCTTATAAACTGTCTGTTTTTCCTGCCTACTTTGTGATGTAAGCAGTTAAAAACAGTACAGTTAAATCGGAGAAACTGACTAACAGCCATCAATTCCAAGGCTTCTAAAGAAGAACTGAACTAAGTCCTATCAATTCAAGGCTGCTATTAAAGGCATGAGGCACTATACGGAACATTCAGGAGCCTTAAGGAGGTGAAAAGCTTAGTACAAGCTGTTCCTAGGAGTTAATGAATACGGTTACATGAATTTGTGTATGTGAGATTTTTTTTTAAATCCGAAAGTGATGCATTTAAATGGAGTACCCAGTACGTAGTCTCTAATTATGCCACTGCATGCTGTTTATTATTTTTTAGGGCATCCCCATATCCACTAGGATTTTTTGTTTCAGTCCAAGAACTGTGGAACTCTTCTGTCTCTCATCCTGGTTCATGTCTACTCAGTGTCTGATTCAGCCTACTTCACTAGGTTAGAAATCATGATAGCCGTGTACCTATGTCAGTGATTCTCAACTGGGACACTGAGACATCATTTTAAAGGAGAGTGTGGGGTGCAAAAAGGTAAGTACTTGCTCTTTCCCACATGGCTGCTGTTTGAGAAGGTAAGCACTGCAATAAATTAGTTTTTGAAATGAGGTGCTGCTCAATTTAGAAAAGTTCTGGAACAGTGCCTCAAGTCTAAAAAAGGTTGAGAACCATGAATCTATACAATGTGTACAAATGATGATTATACCATTTTATTCATTCTTTAGTCTTTTTGAAACTTGTCTTAAAAAACAAAACAAACAAAAAAACCCCAAATACTAAGACTACATGAGCAGGATGTGGCAAAATATAGTGGGCAGATGGAAGGGTCAGTATGTGATAAGATCAGTGTGTATTAGGTACAGATGTAATCCAAAACATCATGCTTTGGTAAAGCTGTTATGTATTGCTCTGCTGCATCACAACAGATTTAATGCATCCATGTTTCACCAAATCATAGGTACATCTTATAATTGGGAGCCCCAGTTGAGAATCACTGGCATAAATACAATACTATTATTAGTATTTTTTTCTGTAATAATTGAGATCTTTGCAGATATTTTCTCTGTGTTCTTCCTGGTCATCTTGTATCATGCTTATTATTTAGGGTGCTTCAATAAACAGTTGCCTGCATTTAAGCTAAATTAATTATGTATCTTAAAGTATTCATTCCTTTAATCCAGCAGTGTTCACCTACAATACATCCTGGAAATTTGGGACAGGTACAGTTTTTTTTTTCACCTTTGTACAGCACCTTTTGCTGAGCCCAGGTCCTATTTCACTTATGCCTAAGTGCAGTGGTGTAACTAAGGTGGGGCAACTGCCATGGGCACCAACTTGTATAGGAGGGGAGGTGAAAAAAACAGTTGTAGCTGTTCAGGAGTGATCACATGCAGACCGGTGGCAACTGGAAGATCCCTGGGTGCCTGGTTGTGTCATTAAGCTACTGCCTAATAAATGTGATCCTTTTCCACTCTGCAAGAGTAGGGATGTGAAAGGTTAAATGATAGTTTCATCCAGTGCTTCCCAAACTTTTTTCTCAGCATGACCCCATTTATGACCCCATTTCCTCAATATGACCCCATTTCCTCAGCATGGCCCTTCACTCCCAACCTGCAGTTGCCCCTCACCTCCCAGGTGCCTCAGGGCCAGAGTCTGCAGCTCCCTACTTCCCCCAGCAGTGCCTAAGCCCCAGCTGCTGCCCATGGGTCAAGGCAGCTGCTGTGGCCAGAGTGGAGTGCAGAGCTTGGCTCCCCTCTCCTATCCCCTCCTCTGTTGGTGGCATGGCTGAAGCAGAGCCTGTGGTACGGGAGGATGTGGGCTGCTTGCTTTGGGTTAGGGGCTTCCCACCCTGCTGCCTCCCCATGGGGGCTCTGTGGGCCAGAAGGAGGGACCCAGCATGGGTGGGAGCACCATGCTGCTGTGGCAGTCAAGCTGAGGAATCCCATGGCCACTTGACAGCAGTGGGGACACAAGTCTGTGCTGCTGCTGCGCCTCACCTTGGCGGTCATGGTGGTGTGGTGCTCCCTCCTGCACTGGGTCCCACTCACTGGGCTGTGGAGGTGGCTCTTGCCTGGAGCTGGTCCAGCCTGGCCGCACCCCATGCTCCGTGGTGGGTGCAGAAATCTTAGGGGGCATGTGCCCCCCTGTCACATCACCTTGGCTCCCTCCCAGCCCCCCCTGCCCCCTCTGCCAAATTGCCTGTGGTTCACCCCTCCCGCCCACTGTCCCAATGTGTTGCCAGTGGACTACATGCTCTCCGTTGCTGCTTGGCTGGCACATGCATGTGTACTCACACATACAAGTGATACCCCCTGCCTCTGATCACCCTCCCCTGCTCCCCCTCTACCCCAAGCAGTCCCTTGCAGGCTGGAACTCTGCCAGCCTAAAAGGGGAAACCCACATTTCCCCACGTTTTTTTCATTAAAGGAAGAAATCCGCATTTTTCCGCAGCAAACAAAACCTGGATCCTTCTTTATTGCCACCCCATCTGCTGATGTTGTGATGCACAGATTAAACTGTTTAAACTGCTGGTTTAATTGATAAGTGAAGTGATAACCCATTAGCAAGTAGCTGATCTGAGCTCCCAGCTGCAGCGGTGAACCGTGTGCTCCCAAAGCTGGAAGCTGTCAACTGACCTGGGCTCCCAGCCATGCAAGTGCACCATGTGCAGGGTGCATGTCTGGAAGTCGCAGCATCTGATGAGGATAATCACTAGTTATTAAAGCACATTGAAATGACTCGTTAATCGCATCTTAAATGTAATGTGTGGCAGGGCCTTGGTGTCAAAGCCAAATGACAACATACTACAAAGGTAGATGCATTAATGTGGGACTGTCCAACTTCTAAGTCCCCAGGGGCCACATGCTATTCAGGCTGCATCAGTCAAGCCAGAGGCTACTGGGCTGCATGGATGCTCCTCCCCTCTCCTTTGTATGGCCTTCTACTCATCCTCAGCTCCTCACTTCATTTGCTGTGCTGCCCTGTTGCCTGGGTTGGAGGCAGGAAGTGGCAGATGGTAGAGGGAGTTGCAGCCAGAGTGATGTGGGAAGCAGTGGCTGGGTAAGAGCCTAGGGGCCACAACTTAACCTCTTGTGGGGCTGTCAGTTGGACAGCCCTGCATTAATGGATTTTCAGGCACTTAAGCAGAGTGTAATTATTTTGCACTTTGGTACCTTTATCTACTTACAAGGTGCTTATGAGGAAGAATAGGATCTGGCCATCAAGTCTTTGCAGCAGTATAACTGATAAATAATAGCATATGAACTCCCTTTAGTTGCTAGCTTGATGGTGTTACTGTGATGGGTTACTCGAAAACTTTTAGTGCTGTGTGTCTCCACTTGTACTGTAAATGCAGTTAGAACAGGAAGGGAACATTATTTTAACTGTGACCTCGTAAGAAATATCTTTTTAATAACTTGCACTGAAATGAACAAGGCAGCTTTATCTGCCTAGAGATGAGCAAAATCCTATTTAACTGCATGTTGGGCTTTGATGTACTGCCAAACACTGTTGTCTGTGATAGCTCTGGGAAGCAAGAGGAGAGTGTAGCTTTAGATAAGAGAGGTTTTTGCATGTTTTGAAACCTAGTGCTTCTAGCAGCAGTGCTTTGCCTTTCTTATTTGAATGGGGAACTTTGCTTTTAATTTTCACCACTAAGCTTAATGTTCATGCTTATAAGTAGCTTTTTCTTTTGCAAAATCAATAACATTTCGGCCTAAAGTCAGTTGGAGTTTTAGCATTTGCTTCAACATAGCCAGCCTTTCACACTCAGTGTTATGAACTCAGTAAAAAGAGTTTTAAATTAAACCGTAGCTTAGTGTTGATTTGTTTGCTGCTTATGGCACAGATTATTAAAATAGCTGTATGCACACTTGTGTTAATTTCTTGTAGTCAAGTTATTTAAAAAAAACTAAAAGGTTTATTTATTGATGCTACTATTGATCATATCTTATTGCATGATTTTCTTTCACCACTTAAGGCTATTTCTCATAGCAATGAATGCTACACATAAAAGAATTAAAATTTGGTGTCTTTACCTGTGTTTTCTCTTTATATATTGTGGTTTTTCTCTTTATAAATAAATACTGGGGTGACCAGACCTACCCGCTGTCATTATAGTTTTATGGTAGTAATTGAATGTTTGGGAAAGAAAGAGAGAGACAAATTTGATTTCAAATTTAATTTGCACAACATTCATGCAGATGGTATACAGCAACACATGTTGTAACTGGTTGCTTATGCAGAATGACTGGGTTGTTCTGGCCACAGCAGGTAAATCATAGAATAAATAATTGGTTTAAAACCTCTTACATTTACCTATCCTACCATTGGAAAAGCTAGCTTCCCTTAGAACAGGGGTAGGCAATGTTTTTTGGCTGGAGTGCCGAAAAACACCACAATTCATAGATGTAGGGTCGGAAGGGACCTTGTAGATCTTCTAGTCCGCCCCCCTGCCTGGGCCGGAGAGAAAACTGGGCTCAAATGACCCCAGCCAGATAAACGTCGAGCCTTCTCTTAAAGACCCCCAGGGTAGGAGCCATCACCACTTCCCTTGGAAGTTGGTTCCAGATCCTAGCCGCCCTGACTGTGAAGTAGTGCCTTCTAATGTCTAGTCTGAACCTACTCTCTAACAACTTACGGCCGTTATTCCTTGTTCCCCCGGAAGGCGCTCGGGGGAACAAGGGCTCTCCCAAACCCTGCTGATCCCCACTAGCAAGTTTATAGATGGCCACCAGGTCCCCCCTCAGCCTTCTCTTGTGAAGGCTGAACAGGTTTAGGTCCCGTAGCCTCTCCTCATAGGGTCTGTCCTGCTGTCCCCGGATCATGTGAGTGGCCCTCCTTTGGAGCCTCTCAACGGTGTCCACATCCCTCCTGACGTGCAGCGCCCAGAACTGGATGCAGTACTCCAGCTGTGGCCTGACCAGTGTCGTATAGAGGGGGAGGATCACCTCCTTGGCCCTGCTTGTGATGCATCTGTGGATGCAGGACAAGGTACGGTTGGCCCTACTGACCGTGTTCTCGTGCTGTCGGCCCATGTTCATCTTGGAGTCAATAATGACTCCAAGATCTCTTTCTGCCACCGTGCTTTTGAGAAGGGAGTTCCCAAACCTGTAGGCATGCTGCTGGTTCCTACTGCCCAAGTGCAGCACC
>NW_005843167.1:126629-126982 GCF_000455745.1 Alligator sinensis
GCTGCCACCGGCTCCCCAGAGCCGAGGCCGGCTGCAGCTGGGAGGCTCCAAACAGCTGTGCCGGGCTCATCACCTCTGCGCCAGGAGTGGGAGAGAGACCAGGGCTGCACTGCCTCAGGCCCCACCCCCACCATCCGCTCCAAGGCACGCCTGCACACGCCTGTGTGAAGCTGATACTGGAGCCCAGCACAGCTGTTTGGAGCCTCCTGGCTGCAGCCAGCCCCAACTCTGGGGAGCTGCTCCCAGCCAGGAGCCTGGGCTGCTCCCAGCTGGCAGCTGGGATGCTGCAAGCCCTACTGGGAGCAGCCCGGGCTCCGTCGCTGGCAGCAGCTCGCCAGAGCTGGGGGTGGGCG
>NW_005843167.1:127013-139373 GCF_000455745.1 Alligator sinensis
CGCTGTGTGCCAAGCAAAATGGCCTCGTGTGCCATGCTTGGCACACGTGCCAGGGGTTGCTGACCCCTGACTTAGAACCATGGTTCCCAGTGTCCTGGCTTTGGAGGGAGAACTTGGAACCAGTAATATTCCAACTCAGTAACCTGAAACAGCTTGTCCATACCAAATATGGTGATTTTTATGGTCTGACACCTTGCAATTTGCAAGATGCAGAAGCAAAAGTCTTTACAACACTTTTAAATGTATAAAGTTTTCATTTGTAGCCCCAAGGGAATATGAAATATCAGCTTGTACACCACGCTGCTCAGTAATAATTCTCTATAGGCTTATCTGGAGTTCTAGATCAGCGTTTCTCAATCTTTTAAGTAGCAAGGACCCCTAACTTGTAAAAATTTTAATAAGTACCCCAACACTCAATTTTCCAGGGGATTTTATGTTTACAGACTAATGTGTGCCATATGTTGGAAGAAGGACTGCATATATAAGGCCGTGATATGACACATGTCTGATTTGGTGTGGGTAGGGTTGCTACCTTTTACACCAGGGATGCTCAAGAACGTACCTGGGCTAGAGGTGATGTTGGGCAAAGCTAGGAGGGCTGAACCCAGTGTCGCACAAAGCGTGGCATGCCAAATTATTGCTGGGTAATTTAAAGTGTTGTGCATTGCGCGGCGCACCAAGTTTTTTGCTATAGTTTTGAGAGGAGGAAGGAGGAAGCGGGGGGAGGGGGAGGGAATAGGTAGCAACCGTAATTGTGGTACAGGCAGGTGGTGTTGGCTGCTTCCATGGCTGCTGCAGCAGGGGTTGGGGTGATGGGGAGAAGCAGAGGCAACCATGGCATGCGAGGCCATTTTGCTCAGCACGATAAGTCTGTAGGGTAGGGGAGGGCAACCCCTGGAACAGGCGTGCCAAGCATGGCACACGAGGCTGTCTCTAGTGGGTTATGGAATAGAGAAGATCCCACACAACTTACTGATTCATTTGATGCACTGGCTGGGGGAGTATTTAGTTGATTGCACGATTTCACAATGATTGCACACTTAATTCATACAACACAATTTTATTTTAAATTTCTTTGCTATGCATATAACACTGCTTAGCTTTAAGAAATACCACAAACATTAAGAATACAATAGCTACATATATCAGAAACAATGCTCCAAATGCATTTCCTTCCCAAACAATGTTATAAGAATTAATATTACAAAAACAACTACAATTACAACTAAAAGTTAAATTTGATTTCATACTATTATTGTTCATAATATACTTACAATTCCAGAAGTCCAAGAAACCAGATCCCCAGATATACTTTCATTCTTTAGTTATGGTTTTAGGGTTGGTCTCAGCAATGATGGGAACAAGTCCCCTTCCTTCAGTCCCTTTCGGGCGCTCTGCGGCTTCAGCGTGAACGGGAGGCCTTGTTCACGGAGAGGTGGTTCAGGTGATCAGTCTGATCCAGACTACACTTGCAATTCTTCCTTCGATGCTCTGCAAGTGAGGTTACTTCCAAATTGGGACTGTAGGTTACAGTTTTTATTGGGTGAGTTGCCGTCTTGGGCCCCTCCTACCCAAACCTGTCACTACTCCCAAATTTGGGCTCGGATCTTTCTTAACAGATTTCTGCTGGGTTCAGTTTCTTTTGCTGACCATTTAGTTTCTTTGGGGAATTTCCACACCACTGCAGTGACCCTTCTTTTACAACCTCCTTTCGAAGGCCCCTAGGGTTTGATTTCTTGGAATGTGGGATGTTTGCTTAAGGGTCATTTTATGTTAACCTTGTTAAAGGCCTCTAGAGATAAAATTCAAGAATTAAGACTTTGAATTCTCCTGCAATGCCAGGCTACACAAGCAATGGCTTAGATAAGAAGATGAATCTTGTCTTTTTTCTAAACTGGCTAACGGGCATTTATTACAAGCCTTTAGATTACTACCTTCAATATGACAGAGGCCATTTTGCTTGGCACTCCACTGCCAGCCTGGGCTCTAGGCAAGCAGGAGGCTGCAAGCCATGCTGCAAGCACCCTGGGTTCTATGGCTGGCAGCAGCTACCCAGAGCCTGGGCTGGCTGCAGCCAGGAGGCTGCGAAGGAGCTGCTCCAGCATCCGGTGGGTTTGAGCAAACCGGGGGTGGGGGGGCCTGAGGCAGCGCAGCCCAGAAAAGCCCTGTGCCACTACTGGCACCACCTGTATCCAGCTTGGGCTCTGGGCAGCTGCAGCAGGGAGGCTGCAGACAGCTGCACTGGGCTCTGCAGCCCCAACATGAGCTCTATGCTGGTGACTGTACGTGCGCCTCAAAGCAAAGAGTGGTTTATCCCACTCTCTGCTCTGAGGTGCATGTGCAGTTGCTGGCTTGGAGCTGATGCCACGGCTGTGGAGCCTGGTGCAGCTGTCTGCAGCCTGACTGCTGCCTGCTGCAACTGCCCCAGAGTCCAGGCAGGGGCTGGCAGCGGCACAGGGCTTTTCCCCACGTTCAGTGGCAGTGGCGCTGGTGGGGGAGGCAGCAGCTCCCCTCCCATCACTGCAGCCTGCCCCAAGCTCTGGGAAGAGCCTGGTGCCACCGCCAGCCCTTCTCCCCGCAGAGAACTGGGCCCTGGGTGGGCCAGGTTGTGGGGCCAGTCCCCACAGTGCAGGAGGGAGCAGGGCAGCACCCTGCCCCTCCTGCACTCTGGGGGTCTGGGTGTGCCCCACCCCACAAAGCCCAGGCAGGATAAAAAAGAAAGAAAACTTACTTGCCTGTCGGTGGGGAGTGTGTGGGTATCTGTGTGCCCGCCCTCCCCCTCCTGCAGCAGCTTTTGGCTGGCTTGGGGGGGGGGGCGAACGGCCCCATGTGAACCTTGCAGGGGGAGCAGTGGCACCGTGGGGGCGAACGGCCGAATGTGAACCTTGCAGGGGGAGCAGTGGCACCCCCTTGCTGTGGGGGTTTTCCGTGCCCGTGTACCCCCTGCCTGTGTCTCGCGTACCCCCAGGGGTAGGGATACCACAATTTGAGAAACTATGCTCTAGATAATGTAGTTTAGGAGCAGAATTTGCATCAGAAGAAAAAGAAGGAAACATTCCTTTACCAGAGGTATTTAATAGTGGCCCTAAAATATGGGAAATTAGGATTAGTTTTGATTGAGTGCAAGTTAGGTGATCTGAGGTGGAGTGCATGATAAATATAATTCATTACAAAGTGGTTCACTTTAGGGGACTAATATATTCAATACTTTGGTGGGGAGGTGGTGTGCATATGCTCTTTTTCATTCAGTTCCTGTCAACAGGAAATACAATTTAATGTAAATCTGACTCTTCTCAGTGAAATAATTTGCTATTCAGACTATATCTTAAATAAACATTCTAATAAAATATAATGATAGATGATGGCAAAATGGCAATCTCAGCACCAGAATACTGATGCTGTGTTAGGAGATGCATGTATTTTTGTTCTCTAGTACTTTGGGTAAAAAATATGTGGTATTACCGCATTTATGTTTTTTAATTCCAGAAACTTTACATATTTCTGTGTATAGTCTATGCAAATTAATTCTCATGTGACTTAACATTTCAGTTTATGGATAATAAACCTATCATGGAAAACATGCATTTTATTGTTTTAACATGAATATTCCAAGATTTCTTGATTTGCTTCCTCCCTCCGTCCCAGTGGAACTGATGGAAAGCACCATCTGGACTGTACATAGCAGACTACTTTACCCCATCTTACATAAAACAGAAATAAAGGTAGTTTTACAAAGCAGAGTTAAGATGCAGTAATGTTCTGGATGCTTGCCAGAGAGAATAGATGTATGCTGCATACAGAAGCTTGTTTACGAGGCTGCGTACTAGCAGTATCCAGATTTGTCAGCATAGTAAATAGAGCATAAGTAGAATCAGTGTGAACAGAGCAATGTTTTATCTCGGCTCTTTATCTTTGCCCATTTGGCTGACGTGTTTTCATTGCTATCATGTGATGGCTAGTGTGCAGCTCTATAAACAGTATCTAGGCTTTTCTTTGAAAGGTTTCTCTTCTGCAAAATGTTCCTGTAATTGATAGTCGCTCTTCTTAGTCTTCCATGTTTGAGTGAATATCTGAAGGTGGACATCTTACCAGCTGCAGAAAGGTCACTTGATCAACTATTCTGGATTGCATTTAAAATATGAACATTCGGTATTGCTGGTACCACAATGCAATGTGCTTTTTTTCCCCCTTAGCTTTCACTTCAAGCTTCCCTTATCCTCTCCCCTCCCCTCACCTTATCTCACAGAACTTTTATCCCTCTCAGAAGGTAATTTTCTTCCACTTATTTTTCGATGGAGGGCTCCACTGATGAAAATAGATGGAGTTGGCACTTATTTCTTGGCAGCCTTAGTACGATTTTTTTAAAGGGGAACTAGACGCAAGTGCAGAGATTCTGGAGATTATGGCTTCTCTCATAGTCCAGGCAACCTGCTATCCAGAAGTCAGGAAAGCAGTATGGCCACAGGGCTTTTCAAGTCTGTTTCTGTGATGCACCCCTGTTTTTCTGCATGTACATGGGATCCTAATTTTTATTTTGCCCTAAATGACCATGCCATTTAAATAGGACTATTAAGGATGTGCCCTGCTCATATGGACCCTTTGTCCTCTTCATTTTAAGCCCCCATAGCAAACTTTTTTGGACTAACTGTATTTCCTTCCCCTCCAACATTGATTTCAAGCACTTCTCATGAAATCTCTCCAACAGTCCCCACTGAGTTGGTATACTTGATCTCAACTTTGAGGAAAAAAAAATGTCCACAATGGGGTTCCATCTAGAACAGGGGCAGGCAAAATATGGCCCCTGGGCAGGCAGCGGGGCCAGCAGCAGGAGCGGGGGAGAGCTCATGCTTGGCACCAATGCCTGGCTCTGGCTAGCACTGCATATTGTGGTGAGGAGCAGAGCCCCTACCAGGCTGGCTGTATTGACGGTGGTCCCCGCACTTGCATGGCACGGGAGGGAAGCCCCAAGTGCTGGAGCTGGCTGGGGCGGAGAAGGCAGTGGTTCCAGCATCTGGGGCTTCTTTCCAGTGCCGCGTGAGTGCAGGGAGTGCCTGCGATACAGATTGCCTGGTGGAGGCTTCGGTTCTCACTGTGATGTGCAGCACTGGCCAGAGCCGGGCACCAACGCCCTGAGTGTCCCCACCTGCTGCTGCACCATGGGGGAGTGTGGGGGGGTCTTCACATCCCACAAATGCCACACACCCACACTGCAGTGCTGCCTGCGTTGACTGCAAGAGAGGACAGTGTGTTCCAGAGCCACACACCCACACCCCACAAACACCACGCAGCTCCCCAACCCACATCCCGCACACACGCGCGCGTGCACCCCCCACACACACACACAATGAAAGACTAAGAATTTCTTTTTTTGAGTTAAGCAGTCATCTCTATATACAGTACACAAACTCAAATCATGACAAAACATTTTTTGTAATAAAATTAAAATATGTTAAGTGGGTGTTTAACTTTTAGTGTATGATTTGTTTTTTTTCTGTTTCTAACATGGCAACCACCCCCTCCCAAAAGGAGTATTTCTGGGGGATAAGGGGAGGGACTTCTGGTGTGAAAGGCAGGGGTTAGGAGTGGGACTTCCAGTTTCAGATGGCAACCAGGGGGTGGGGCAACTCAAGGGGCGGGGCTACCCATGCAGCCTTTGACAGCTCACCAAAACTCATTAAGCCACCCTCCACACAAAATAATTGCCTGCTCCAGTGCTAGAATGTGGTGCTATGCGAGTCTAGAACTTTCTTTCCTCAAAGGCAAGGACAAGTTAAGATCTTTTTTCCACCACAGCTATGTAACTTGTGAGGCACCTGCATACCACCGTGCTTCAGCATATGTATGCCTACACAGACATGGAGTTTCTTCTCCAGCTCTTCATTTCTATTTTAGACTCACTGGGAGAAAAGGATGACACTGGGCCTGAAAAATGGCTTCTGAAAAGTCCTGAGCCTTGAAGCCAGGAGCCTAATTTTTCCATCCATTAGGCTACTAAGAAACTCATTAATGGGGGGTTGTTTTTGTTTCTTTTCTTAGAGCAATGCACCAACTGTATATGCTCTGTAAGTATAATTATGATTCTGAGACTTTCTGTCCATCATTGACTCAGAAGTCAATTAACTAAAACTGTCTCTCTTTTGGTCGAAAACAGATTAACCTTGAAAAAAGCCTGTTACAGCAAAACTTGAACCAATTTCAAAATCATGAACTGGTCACTAATCACTGTAGTAAGGATGTCAGAGCTCCACATCTATGCCCTGTAGATTACTGCCCCAAGGCCCTGAGTCACTGGCATCAGCATTTGGGAGATAAAATTGCCTAGTTGCTGATGCTCCACAGCCTATTGTTTCACTTATCTAGGTCTCAGATTTTGTAGGGAAACTAATTATGCTTGGTTTTCTGTAACAAGTATTGCATAACCACATACAGCTGCAGTACAGCTCTCAGTGTATTTGGAATACAGCAGTTTATAGTTATTGAACTAAAAGTGTGGGAAGTTCTACTGATTACTAGTGGTATTTTTTTAAGTGTCTCTTGCTCCTGTGCATAGGAAAATAATGCTTGGAATTATGTTTAAAGTCATTAGATTTTTTTTTTAGCCAATTAAAAAAATTGTAAGAGCGACTACTACAGGCTTTCTGTAGTAGTCACTCTTATTCGGGAAAAAGCTGCCATTAGGGAAACATCCATTAACATTTTTATACAGGAAACGGGGACAATTGCATCTTGCCAGCTAATGAATGCAAGCCAGAGCTCTGTTAAGTGATGACAGGAATTGGTCTGCCTGCATTAAGATAATGAGGAAGAATACATTTGGCAGAACATCAGTCTGATATGGCAGATTACTTATATGCTTTGTATAGAGTTCTTGAACAAAACTATCATCTGCTAGAAGATGCAACAAAGCGAATCTTATGTCCTGTAGCTTATTGAACCAGTTAAACTTAACATTGTAGCAGTGGTATCTTTGCAGTGGCATTTTTAGGCATGGTCATTGTGTTTACCCTTGCTTTGTGCTGGTCATGATCCATGAAAGTGGCAAACAAGTGTTAGTGCTGACAAGGCTTTTCTGATCAGTAACTTTTACCTTGTACCTTTCAGTTAAGAATTGAACTGGTAGCACTGGGATAAGAGCAGTTGTGTTTGTCTTCTCCTCATCCCTTCGATGGTTGGGTGGATTCTATTAATTGAGTCAGAGCATACTCTACTTTACAACATGTGCAGTGGTTCAGTGGTGGTTGTACTTGATTCTCTCTAAGGAAGGGGTTAGGGTTGGATTCTTCTGTTTAGCCCTGAATATACACGAAAGGGAACAGAGTGGATAAGGTCTGTGGCAAGTCAAAGCTCCAAACCAACATTCTCAGGACCGAATTGAACCAAGGCTGGGAAGTTCTGTTTTTGGTGTAACTAATTTTGTTTCAAAATTATAAAGATTTGCTCCTGACAAAAGACTTGCCTGCTGTCTCTAGTTGTGCAGAGGCACTGTAGTAGATCACAGGCTTCCTGTTTTACTGCCCCACAGTAATTTGATCTGCTTTTTAGTTTCATTACCTACACAATAAAAGAAGGCCCTTCCACCTAAGTGTAAATGTAACATGTTCAAATGAGAGATGCTTGATCAGATATCTGATGCCAACACACAGGACTATGAAATACACTAGACACTTTTGCACATGATATTGCCATTCAACAGTCAGCACAAGCTAATGTTTATAGTGTGCCAAGTTGAAACTGAAGAACAACGAATAGTGTGCTGGAACACATCCAAGTAAAACTGTTGATTTTGGCATAATTACTTCCTACTGCAGTTAAAGCTACATTGTAGTATTTGGCAAATCTTTGGGCTAAAGTCATGCACACAGTATCATTGCAACAGTGTTGTCTATATTAACATCCTGTGGAATCCATGACCTCTTGATGTTTGGGCAAGGGGTTTAATTTGTGTGTTATAGAGAAACTTTGCAGTTAAAACTGTTACTGATGTTTGGTAATTTGAAATGGATTCAAATGGATTAAATCTTCATAAGGGACTAAGACTCTTTGAAAGCCAATGGGATTTATTCTACTAAATAATTAAGAAGCTTTGGAAAATGGGATTTGGAATAGTTTGGAAGCTCTGCCCATAGAGTTTTCTAGACCTTAAACTTTCTAGACCCAATGTAAACTAGAAATTTTTTAATACATAAGACTGATTTGTTGGAAAGAATCAAATATTAATTTTCCTGATGCATTGGTGAAGATTTTAAAAAATATATGTTTCATTGACTCTTAAACATGGAGGTGAATTTTTCGCTTCTCTTTATTTGACCTGGAATCCCCCATTTTGACTTTTTAGAAGTATAGACCCATCATTAAATAGCATTGGTAAATCATTGGTCGTGGTAGCTCAGGAGAGTGCAGAATATTATATACTACTGCACTGACAAGCGAAATTATTCTCAGTAATTCATTTATGAAGTCATGATTAAGTTCCAAATGCCTATTCATTACTGTTCTACTTCAAATGAATGCTTTGTATTCTCCCATTTTTCTTGTTTGCTGCTAAAAATAATTCAGATTTTTTTTTCTAGGGGAATAAATGCAAACACATAACTTGATCTTTAATCTCTTATCTATATAATTCTTTTTAGCACCCAGTGTTTTATTATGCACAGTTTTGCTTATCTATCAATCTATATTTCCTTTTCTCAGACCAAAATCACTGTGGGTGCAGTCCAACTGAAATAACTTTTTCTGCTCTTTTGGACAATACGAATCCAGCAGAATCCTACTCTGTGAGTGGGTGTTTGAATATCATTCTGATGCTGTGATAGGTATCTTTACTTCCTGTGCTGGAAAAAAGCTATAAGGATTCAATTAAACTGCAAAAGTATTTGAGCTACTGAAGCTCTACTTGAGCATAGAAAATTCAAAGTGGAGATGTCTTAAAAATCATGAAAAACACCTTTTACCTATGACTCCTAAATATTAAAACTGATATTAGGATTCTAAAAGTAGTCCAGACAAGGTTACTTCAAGTTAACCATTTAATCAGTTTTATGGTCTCATCTATACTACTTCTGCTGAAGTATGGAAGCCATCAAAGTGTAGATGCACAGCTTCTGGTGGGTGTGGCTGGCTCTGCTACAAGAGCAGTGCTAGCCAGTTATACAACACAGGAGGCACTAACTGTTATATGGGCTGTGGCAGCTAGTGGAAAGCATGGGCATTTTCCTCATGCCTTCTCAGCTGCTGGGTGGTGGTAGAAGTCATCTTTGCTTGCAAAAGTGTTGTTACTTCACTGATAGAACTGCTGCAGGGGAGCTGTGAATGTGTACATACGCACAATTTTGGCAGCAGAAATTTGTAGACCAGGGCCAGATATTATAAACATGAAATGTTAGGGTTATGCTTTCATGTGAGACTACATGTTGGGTTTCTAGCAGTAGCTGTTTTTTCAGCAGTGATGCATTATCTGAACTACCTTGAGGAATTGAAGGTGGTCAAGCAATGAAGGAGAGTGAAAAATTGCCATTAGAATGATACGATTTATTTTTTGTTTTGTAAGGTTAGGCTAGAGTTAGAAGCAAATGTTAAATACATTTAGAAAGCTGAGAGTCACTGTCCTGGGTGTCTGTTTGTAATATAATATCTTAAATCTGTTGTTGATCTCTTGGGCCAAAAAAGGCTTTTCTTATACTGGCTAGGGACAGACATTACACATAAATCAGTTTAAGTGATCAGAAACTGGCTTAAACCTGTAACAGAACAGATGTTCAATGCACATAAACCAGTTTGAAAATGGCTGAAACCAGTTTGAGATAAACCTGGTTGAATGTAGTATCAGACTTAACTGATTTGGGTCAAACCAGTTTATGCAATGTCTGTCCCAGAACCCTTCCTGGTTTAACTTAAACCAGAATCCTCCAGCATCCCAGGTGCTTTGCAGCCCTGGATGGGGCTCTCTGCTCCCTAGCTGGATCTCTGGCAGAGACTGCAGACACAGCAGCAGTTGCCTGACTTCCCCTTACTTCGCCCCCCCCACCCTGCTTAAGCAGAGTTTCCCCACTTTCCCTCTCCCACACCACAGACTGTAGCCAGCATGTGGTATGCTAGCTAACACTGAGAGGTGTCTGTATCAGGCAGACAGGACAGTGTCTGCGTAGGGCTTTTTGGAGCTAATCAACAGCTCAGCTGGTAATGTCCCTCTGTTCCGTTCTTGGGACAAGTTGTTTAAGAAGAGCTTGAACTAATGAGAGAGGCTTTTGTTTTCTTAATGGGCTGATAAACACTGTGTTATCAACTCCCTGCTGGGCTGCTCAGGATGGGGGGGAACCCCTCCCCTCCTCAGCTCAGCATTGTGAAAGGGAAGGGAGGGCTGCTATAGCGCCCCCCAGCTTCTAGCCTAAGCAACTGCAGGCATGTGCCTGCATTTCTTCAGTCCAGAGGGGATGTGTGCACATTTACAAACTGATTTAACCTGTTTACAGGCTGGTTTAGCCTAGCCAGGTTAGACTAAGCTGCAAAGACTGAATCAGTGTAGGCTCAGGCTTTTTGAATGTCTTTTCCTAGCCACCAACACAGACCTCAAATAAGCGTAGTTTTTCAGTCTTGGATAAGCTAGAGATTTTCTTTATAAAAGAATTATAGGGAAAAGGCAGGTAAACTCCTTTCTGGTTCTAGTACAGCGACTTCTTGCTTAACATCGTAGTTACGTTCTTGAAAAATGTGGCTTTAAGTGAAACGATTTTAAGCAAATCCAGTTACGTCACAGTAGTTACCTACTAGCAGGTGGTGGCCAAACAGCCTTATAAGCAAACATTGAGCAACTTTAAACGAGTATGTTCTCTAATAGATCAGCAATGTAATAATGAAACGCTGACAGAGACCACGTTAAGTCGGGAGTACCTGTATAGAGAGAGAGCTGCCTGTTGAAGTGAAGATGGAAACTAATTATTTTCTGATTATAAATGGCCAGTGTGTTAGGAATATGGCTGTTATAACATGGCCTCCAAATCTTGCTTTTGTAGTTTAGATTTTTACATAAGAAATTATTTCCAATTCAGACTAGTGCATATCCTCTCGTTTTTTTTTTCTTTATTTATTATAACATGCAGTATTCAAGTCTTTCATTTTAAATTGCACTCCTGTCTATATGGCTGGCATTGAAAATGTAGTAATATTAAGAGAGAGTGTTGCTGTACTTTCTCCCTTAATTTGTGCAGTAAAATGTAAGTAATTTTATAGCTTTTAGTGGGTGAAGTCTTTTGGTCCTGAAAATAGCTAATCACATTCTAATGCATGACTGCATTCCATGGCTCATGCATTATTTAAGCAGTGCTTTTGGAATCTTGAGTTGCTTTCACTTCACTTGCATTTGGTGAGATTCAGTACTGGGGTAAGCAATTTACATCAAGGGAACAGTTCTACTTAGCTCCTGAGTGTTCTCAGAATTACACTGCTTTTAACATAGCATATTGAAATTACCATCAGAGTACAATGTAATGAACTTTACTAGAAAACACAAATAATATACAAGTAGATTGGCTGACTCCTCTTTTGGACCTGTATCTTTAAATGAGCATCTCATTTGATCCTGAGCAACTTGCCTTGGTCCTAATTTCTTGCGCATCATTAGTCATAGTCCATCAGTGTGCAGTGTATTATACAGTAAATAGTGGAGTAATTATTGCATTAGCTTACAGATGCTGGTTCATTCCTTAAGTGGGCTGGACCTTGATTGTTCAAGAAGTCTTTTCTTTCTTGTTTTTGTCTCCATGGCCAACTTGCAGAGCTGGAATTTACCTCCTTGGATTATATGACATAGCTATATAACCACCTGAATGCCTTTTCTATTTGAAAAATCCCATCATGCCTGCCACAAACAATTTGTATATATGAAGTTAATAAATGTGGCAGCTGAGATCAGCTGAAGTGCTAGATCTGACTGTTTCCTAGTTTAACTGCAAAGAAATGCATGGCATTTTCTGTGAGCAACCCTGATTCTTCCCTTGGTCTCTCAGAACCTGAGACTCTGCCAATGGCAGTGAAGGAAGGAGTAGGGCTGGAGCAGGGGCAGGCCTTGCACAGCCAGGGCAGGGTGGGACGGAGCTATGAGCGGTTTGTCCAGGCGGGGGGGCACTCACCCTGGGAGGGCATGTGGGCCACAAGCCCCTGGAATTGCGTGGGGTGGGGTGGGATGGGCTGCAGCTGCTGGCTGGGGCCGGACTGTTCCCGGTGGAGGATGTGGCAGCATTGGGAGCGGGGCTACAGGTGGCTGCAGCCACCCAAAAATTCTCTGTAGCCCTCCCAACCCCCTCCCAGTGATGCCACTGCCGGGCCTGATCTCAGCGTGGCCTTAGCCTCCACCAGGATCAGCAT